>NC_080042.1:9058330-9075830 GCF_012489685.1 Lotus japonicus
GAATTGTGGAAGAACATAAACCCAACATTTCTTATTTTCATCCTTTTTGGCTGTGTTTGTTATGTTCTCAATACTAAGGATAGATTGCATAAATTTGATGCTAAGTCTTCTAAATGTCTATTTACTCGGTTATTCTGAGAGATCTAAAGGTTTTAGATTTTATAATACTGATGCTAAAACTATTGAAGAATCTATTCATGTTAGATTTGACGATAAGCTTGACTCTGACCAGTCAAAGCTAGTTGAAAAGTCTGCAGATTTAAGCATTAATGTTTCTGACAAAGGCAAAGCTCCAGAGGAAGTTGAGCCAGAGGAAGATGAACCAGAGAAAGAAGCTGGTCCCTCTAACTCACAAACTCTGAAGAAGATCAGAATCACTGCAGCTCACCCTAAGGAATTGATTCTGGGCAACAAAGACGAACCAGTCAGAACCAGATCTGCCTTCAGACCCTCTGAAGAGACCTTGCTGAGCCTGAAAGGATTGGTGTCCTTAATTGAACCCAAGTCCATAGATGAAGCTCTTCAGGACAAGGATTGGATTCTGGCCATGGAAGAAGAATTGAATCAATTCTCCAAGAACGATGTTTGGAGCTTAGTGAAGAAGCCTGAGAGTGTTCATGTTATTGGAACGAAATGGGTATTCAGAAACAAGCTGAATGAGAAAGGAGATGTAGTCAGAAACAAGACAAGGCTAGTTGCTCAAGGCTACAGCCAGCAGGAAGGAATAGACTACACTGAAACATTTGCTCCAGTAGCAAGACTGGAGGCAATCAGACTGTTGATCTCTTTCTCAGTAAATCACAACATAGTTCTACATCAGATGGACGTGAAGAGTGCCTTCCTAAATGGTTATATCTCAGAGGAAGTCTATGTTCATCAACCCCCAGGTTTTGAAGATGAGAAGAAACAAGACCATGTGTTCAAATTGAAGAAATCACTCTACGGTCTGAAGCAAGCTCCCAGAGCATGGTATGAGAGACTTAGCTCATTCCTTCTGGAGAATGAGTTTGTAAGGGGTAAAGTAGATACAACTCTTTTTTGCAAGACTTATAAAGATGATATCTTAATTGTGCAAATTTTTGTTGATGATATTATATTTGGTTCTGCTAATCAATCTCTATGCAAAGAATTTTCTGAGATGATGCAGGCTGAATTTGAGATGAGTATGATGGGAGAATTAAAGTACTTTCTGGGAATCCAAGTTGATCAAACACCAGAAGGAACATATATCCATCAGAGCAAGTACACTAAAGAACTTCTGAAGAAGTTCAATATGCTGGAATCTACAGTGGCCAAGACTCCAATGCATCCTACATGCATTCTGGAGAAAGAAGATAAAAGTGGTAAAGTATGTCAGAAGCTCTATCGCGGCATGATAGGTTCACTTCTATACTTAACTGCATCTAGGCCAGACATACTATTTAGTGTTCATTTATGTGCTCGTTTCCAATCAGATCCAAGGGAAACCCACTTAACTGCTGTTAAGAGGATCCTAAGGTATCTGAAAGGCACCACTAACCTTGGCTTGATGTATAAGAAAACATCAAAGTATAAGCTTTCAGGTTACTGTGATGCTGATTATGCTGGAGATAGAACAGAGAGAAAAAGTACTTCTGGAAATTGTCAATTTCTGGGAAGCAATCTAGTCTCATGGGCAAGCAAGAGGCAATCAACCATTGCACTATCAACTGCAGAGGCAGAATATATCTCAGCAGCAATATGCAGCACTCAGATGCTCTGGATGAAACATCAGCTGGAGGATTATCAGATCCTTGAGAGCAATATCCCAATCTATTGTGATAACACTGCTGCAATCTCATTGAGTAAGAATCCTATCTTGCATTCAAGGGCAAAGCACATTGAGGTAAAGTATCACTTTATTAGAGATTATGTACAGAAGGGCGTACTTCTTCTGAAGTTTGTTGATACTGACCATCAATGGGCAGATATCTTTACAAAGCCCTTAGCAGAGGATAGATTTAATTTTATTCTGAAAAATCTGAACATGGACTTTTGTCCAGAGTGATGATGGATCAGAACCTCTGACTATGATACTTCTTGATCAGAAGATGTCTAGTCTAGAAGGTAACTCAATCAGAGTGTGTGTACCCACTGGTACTGACTCTGAAGCTGAGACAACAACACGTGTGTCAGTATTTCTGATGCATAGTTCCTTGTGCCCGTGTGACAGTCTGTTATGATTGCGTGTAGATGTGCTTCTCTCCTGTGTGTGATTTGTGTATTTACTGTTACTATCTATCTTTAATTTTCAACCGTTGATCTTAAAGTGCTTTTTGAATCAACAACGGTTATTTGTCAAAACCCACTATACACACACGATCTCGTTCACTTCCGGTTTTTACTCTCTTTCTCTCTGCTTTTCAAAACCGCTTATCCTCGATTTCTCTCTCGATCTCTCTTCATCTTTCAACCTTCATCTTCTACCTTAAACCTTCAACCGCTTCAAAAATGGTGAGTCAAACCAGAAGAACTACTGCAGATGCAACCCAGTTCCCTCACATGGTAGTTGGTCTAGCAACGGGTCAAAGGGGTCCTGAGAATCCGACACAAGATCAAGGTCAAGCTCAAGAGCAGATTCTTCCGATTGCAGAACGGGGCTGTGCCGTTCACTGCGTATTTGCTCCTGAGGAACTTCAAGTCCTGGCAGAATGGAGATTCGACCTCGACAACCTGGCTGCAAATGGGTATGATCTTCGTCCTGAAGTCCAAGTTCAAGGTTGGGGAAATTACTTCAACAGACTTCGAGGACCGGTGTATGATAAACTGATCAAGGAATTCTGGAAGCACGCCGACTGCGATGATACTCAGGTGGTATCTTACATTCTTGGAAGAAAGATCATCATCACAGAGAAGTCCTTCGTGAATTTACTGGGTGCAGACACTGCTTTTGGGTATCGTTTCCAACTCACGGAATCGAAGCTGAAACCCAGCACCAAGGATACAATCAACCAGGCCCTGTACACCACTTACAAACCGGGCAAGACGAATTACAAGGTGATGGACCTTCATCCCAAGCTCAGGATCTGGCACAAAATTTTGCTCCACTGCATAAACCAAAGACCAAAGGGCAGTTCTCCTGACTACATCAACTTTAACCAGAAGGTGATGTTGTTCTTCATCCAAGACCAGAAGAAGATCTGCCTTCCCTACTTCCTGTTCTCCTACTTGAAGGAATGTATCCGGAAGTCTCGTACCACTGCCTCCATCAAGTCAGCGATCAAGTATATTCCCTTCGGGAGACTCTTGTCTGATCTCTTCATTGAGAGTGGCCTCGTTCAAGATCTGATAAATGCTGGATGCACAGAGGATCTGACCACCATTGTCAGTGATGTCTTCACGGCAAACTCTCTAAAGAAGATGGGCCTAATCAAGAAGAAGATTGCTCCTGCCCATGAAGACACATCTTCTGAGATCAGAAGTAGAAGGATGCCTCTGAATGACTACCCTCTGTGGACTCAGGCAGACAATCCTGACGCCATTAGGTGCTATGTTGAAGACCTAAGGGCTCAAGGATTCGAAATTGATCTCGATGACTTCTTCAGCAGACTGCCACCAGCTCCAGAGTTTCCTTCTCCTCCCAAGAAGAAAGTTCAGAGGAAGATGGTCCTAGAAGAATCCTCTGAGGAATCAGATGTCCCTCTGATCAAAAAGAAGAAGGCTGGTCAATCCAAGAGGAAGCAAGATGAAACCAGCAAGCCTGATGATGATGATGATGATGGTGATAATGAGGATGGTCCTCCTAAGAAGAAGAAGAAGCAGGTCAGAATTGTGGTGAAGCCTACTCGGGTGGAACCAGCTGCTGAAGTGATCAGAAGGACTGAACCTCCTGCCAGAGTGACAAGATCATCAGCACTTTCAAGTAAGTCTGCAATTGCTTCTGATGATGATTTGAATTTATTTGATGCACTCCCCATATCTGCCATGCTCAAACACTCTTCAAATCCCCTCACTCCTATTCCTGAATCCCAACCAGCTGCACAAACCACCTCCCCTACTGAAGCACCTCTCTGGAATTTGCTCCAGAACCAACCCTCTAGGTCAGAAGAACCAACCTCTCCAATTACCATTCCATACAACCCATTAACTTCTGAACCCATCATTCATGACCAACCAGAGCCTACCCAAACAGAACCTGGACCCAGAACCTCTGATCACTCTGTCCCAAGAGCATCAGAACGTCTGGCTCCCAGAACTACTGATACAGACTCTTCCACACCCTATACACCTGTATCCTTCCCAACCAATGTTGCTGACTCTTCTCCCTCCAATAACTCTGAATCCATTAGAAAATTCATGGAGGTCAGAAAAGAAAAGGTGTCTACCTTAGAAGAGTATTATCTCACTTGTCCAAGCCCTAGGAGATATCCTGGCCCTCGACCTGAACGTCTAGTTGACCCAGATGAACCTATCTTGGCCAATCCTTTACAAGAGGCAGACCCTTTGGCTCAACAAGCTCACCCTGCCCCTGACCAACAAGAGCCTATTCAACCAGAACCTGAACCAGAACAATCTGTGTCTAACCAATCCTCGGTTAGATCACCTCATCCTCTGGTTGAAACTTCAGAACCTCACCTTGGAACCTCTGAACCCAATGCTCAAACGTTTAACATTGGCTCTCCACAAGGTGCCTCTGAAGCTCACAGCAGCAATCACCCAGCCTCTCCTGAAACCAACCTCTCCATAATTCCTTATACTCCCCTCCGACCCACATCTCTCTCTGAGTGCATCAATATTTTCTATCATGAAGCCTCCTTGAGGCTACGCAATGTGCACGGTCAGACTGACCTAACTGAGAATGCTGAACGTGTGGCTGATGAGTGGAACACTCTGGGCACTTGGCTAGTGGCTCAAGTTCCAATTATGATGCAGCTCCTGCATGCAGAGGGAAGTCAGAGGATTGAGGCTGCAAAGCAAAGGTTTGCTCGGAGAGTGGCTCTTCATGAACAAGAATAGAGAAATAAGCTTCTTGAGGCTATTGAAGAAGCAAAGAGAAAGAAAGCTCAAGCAGAAGAAGCTGCACGTCAAGCAGCAGCTCAAGCTGAACAAGCCAGACTAGAGGCAGAACGACTTGAAGTTGAGGCTGAAGCCCTTAGATGCCAAGCACTTGCACCAGTAGTGTTTACTCCTGCTGCTTCTGCTTCCATTCCAGATCCTCAAGCTGCTCAGAATGTTCCTTCCGGTTCTACTCAGTCAAGCTCATCCAGACTCGACATCATGGAACAGCGTCTTGACATTCATGAATCCATGCTAATTGAAATGAAGCACATGATGATGGAACTTCTGCGTCGAACTGATAAACCCTAGTTTTAGGATCTCTTCGTTTTTCTTTTTTCTTTAACGTTGTTTTATTTTTGTTAACTTCTGTTTCTTTTTATTTATTTATTCTACTTTGTTCATTTGTGATTATCTATGCATATCTATATATATTTGTGTCACATATGTTTGCAAAAACCTTTTTATTCATAATATCTTTATGTTTACATCATACATTCTTTCCCTAAAGTCTAGAATGGAGGATCCCTCCTCATTTTTCTGCACTCCTGGCGCTGCTCTGACCTATCCTTCTCCAGACGCTCCAGTGCATGCTGGATGTTGCTGAGCCTGTTCTTTAGCTCATCCCTCTCCAGAATCTCTTCTGAAGTCTTGAGCTTCTCTTCCAAACTCTCTTTTTCTTCCAAACTCTCTTTTTCTTCCAGCAGCCTGTATGATGCCATTTTTTTTTCTTACTGAAAACTGTTCGAGGTGTGAAGCTTAACTTTCTCTCCAACGCTTTATATAGGCTTCACTTTCTCTCTGAAAGTTAATGCTCCTACAGTTTCTCGAGGTTAAGTTCTTGGTAACTGACCCTTCTCTTTACTCCCTTGACCGGTAGTAAACGTTCCTCTCTTGCATTAACTCTTCTATTTATTTCGCCTAACTCTGATTCTTGCATCGTTTTCATTCTCTTTAAACTTAGACCTTCTCTAAGGGGGAGTACCTTGTACTTCAAGCTAAGTTTTTCACACCCCAAGCTTTTTGCTTATGCCAAAAAGGGGGAGTAAACCCAGTTTTTGATGTGTAAGATGTGTTAGTGTGATTTATTTTTCTTTTGGAGAATTTAAGAGTTCCACCTTCATGACCATAGATGTGTCACTGGGCAAATACAAGGAATACATTTCACTTCTTCTGAAGTGATTCTAAGTTGACTCTGATACCCAAGACTCTGATACCTTGTCCGTGACTCTGATTACTTATGCGCTCTGATTACTCGATTTTCATCTATGTCATAACTTTTTCACTCTGAACTCTTATATCATTTAGCTCAGAATCTAGACTTTACTAACGTTTTCATCAAGTATTAGATTCAGGGGGAGCTAAGCTCAGAATCAAGCAGTGACTTGAATTCAGAATGAGCAAGATAAACTATTCACATCAGGATAAGTCTTATTCTATATCTCTAAACTCTGAGTGAATTCAGTTTAATGTTTAAGAATTGTTCATCAAAAATCTTAGTTTTGTCATCATCAAAAAAGGGGAGATTGTAAGATCAAGTTTTGATCTAGTAGTACAACTCTATGTTTTGATGATTACAAGTTAACCTTTTGATATGAACAATTGTGGTACTCTAACGTGTTTTTCTGAGTGTGCTATTTACAGGCTCTGACCTCAACTCAATCTCACACAAATCAGAAGCACTGTGTATAAAGAGCAACCCAAGCAACGCTTTCGCATTCACCATGTTCAGTATGAACAGTGGAAAAGCTTCAGAAGTTCTGAAGTTATACAAACTCTGATGTGGACTCAGTCACTAGAAGCTCTGAAGATCCAGAAAGTCTGATAACCAAGAAACACTGAAGGCTCAGATATTCTGATGGTGTAGAAGACTCTGAAGATCCAGAAGCTGATTAGTGAAATTCTGTTGTCCAGAAGCAAGATACTCTGAAGACCATGTTCTTCCCTCTGAGTTCAGAATCAGAAGAAACAATGGTCAGAGGATCTGGGCTTTCCCTCTGACTCTGATCAACCGGCTTCACATGTTCCAATATGAAGCATTCCCCTGATCAGAAGTCTCCTAGGTTTAAAGGTCAAGTCGCTATCCAAGTACAAAAGCAACTGTACCTTCCTGACGACCTACCTAACAGTCTCAGACACAGCAGAAGCTGGATTTTCCAGAACTGCCCTCCAACGGTAGCATTTCCCATGCAACGCTCAACCCTAATCCTTGGAGTATATAAAGAGGCTGAAGACTGAAAGAAGCGGCTAGAAGCATTCACATACGCGCAAGACAAACTTAAATTCTTCTAAGCTTTCTTTCATCTGAAATTCATTGAGTTTACTGTTAGCTTTTTAGAAGCAAATCTCTTGTAAACAATTCTTTGATAAACAGTTTGTTTAGTTCCTTTAGGAGATCAAGGTTGATCGGATCCTAGAGAAGACTAAGAGAGTGAATCTTAGTGTGAGCTAAGTCATTGTAATTGTTAGTCACTTGTAGGTTTCAAGTGCAGTTGTAACTCTTACCTGATTAGTGGATTGCCTTCATTCTAAGAAGGAAGAAATCACCTTAACGGGTGGACTGGAGTAGCTTGAGTGATTTATCAAGTGAACCAGGATAAAATCCTTGTGTGCTTTTCTATCTCTTATCTTTAGCACTTAAGTTCTCGAAAGATTTGTCAAAATCTTTAAGGTGGAAGTTTTATACTGAAAACGTTATTCAAACCCCCCCTTTCTACCGTTTTTCATACCTTCAATTGGTATCAGAGCGCAAGTTCTGATTACCACACCTAACAGTGTTCAGTGATCCGGGCCGGTGTGAAAAACAATGGCTGCCACCACCAGTGAAACTCAAAGAGATGGTTACAATGCAAAGCCTCCTATGTTCGACGGTCAAAGGTTCGAATATTGGAAAGATAGACTGGAAAGTTTCTTTCTGGGTTTCGATGCAGATCTCTGGGATATTATATTGGATGGCTAGGAGCGTCCAGTTGATGCAGATGGCAAGAAGATCCCAAGGTCAGAGATGACTGCAGATGAAAAGAAGCTGTACTCACAACATCACAAAGCAAGAGCAATTCTTCTAAGTGCTATTTCCTATGAAGAGTACCAGAAGATTACAGATCGTGAGTTTGCGAAAGGCATTTTCGAATCTCTGAAGATGTCTCATGAAGGAAACAAGAAAGTCAAAGAGTCAAAGGCATTGTCTTTGATCCAAAAGTATGAATCCTTCATCATGGAGCCAAATGAGTCCATTGAAGAAATGTTCTCCAGATTTCAGTTGCTTGTAGCTGGCATACGATCTCTCAACAAGAGCTACACAACAAAAGATCATGTCATAAGGGTCATCAGGTGTCTTCCTGAAAGTTGGATGCCTTTAGTGACTTCAATAGAGCTCACGAGAGACGTTGAGAATATGAGTTTAGAAGAACTCATCAGCATTTTGAAATGCCATGAGCTGAAGCGCTCAGAGATGCAAGATCTGAGGAAAAAGTCCATAGCCTTGAAGTCTAAATCTGAAAAGGCTAAGGTTGAGAAGTCAAAAGCTCTTCAAGCTGAAGAAGAGGAATCTGAAGAAGCATCAGAAGATTCTGATGAAGATGAGCTGACTCTGATCTCCAAGAGACTCAATCGCATCTGGAAGCACAGGAAGAGCAAATACAAAGGCTCTGGAAAGGCAAGAGGAAAGTCTGAATCCTCAGGTCAGAAGAAGTCCTCACTTAAGGAAGTCACATGTTTTGAGTGCAAAGAATCAGGGCACTACAAAAGTGACTGTCCAAAATTGAAGAAGGACAAGAAGCCAAAGAAGCACTTCAAGACAAAGAAGAGTCTGATGGTGACATTTGATGAATCAGAGTCAGAGGATGTTGACTCTGATGGTGAAGTCCAAGGACTCATGGCTATTGTCAAGGACAAGGAAGCAGAGTCAAAGGGAGCTGTTGACTCTGACTCAGAATCAGAAGGAAATCCTAACTCAGACGATGAAAATGAGGTATTCGCTTCTTTCTCTACCTCTGAACTGAAACATGCATTGTCTGATATCATGGATAAGTATAACTCCTTATTGTCTAAGCATAAGAAGCTGAAAAAGAACTTATCTGCTGTTTCCAAGACTCCTTCTGAACATGAGAAAATTATTTCTGATTTGAAAAATGATAATCATGTCTTGATCAATTCTAACTCTGTGCTTAAGAACCAGATTGCTAAGTTAGAAGAAATTGTTGCCTGTGATGCCTCTGATTGTAGAAATGAATCTAAGTATGAAAAGTCTTTTCAAAGATTCCTAGCTAAAAGCGTGGATAGAAGCTTAATGGCTTCAATGATCTATGGCGTAAGCAGAAATGGAATGCATGGCATTGGCTATTCTAAACCAATTAGAAATGAGCCCTCTGTGTCTAAAGCTAAATCCTTGTATGAATGCTTTGTTCCCTCTGGTACCATATTGCCTGATCCTGTACCTGCTAAAGTTGCTAAAAACCCTCCTAAAAAGGGATCCTTCTCTATGACTAAATATCATGCAAATATTCCTTTAAAATATCATGTTGAGACACCCAAGGTGATCAGAACCTCTGGGGTAACTAACAAGAGAGGACCCAGAAAGTGGGTACCTAAGGACAAGATTATCTATGTTGCAGATATCCTTGATAGCTCCACTGAAACACCAATCATGGTTTCTGGACAGTGGATGCTCGCGTCACATGACGGGAGAAAGGCGTATGTTCCGAGAGCTGAAACTTAAGCCTGGAGGCGAAGTTGGCTTTGGAGGAAATGAAAAGGGTAAAATTGTTGGTACTGGTACTATTTGTGTAGATAGTAGTCCATGCATTGATAATGTGTTATTGGTAGACGGCTTAACACATAACTTATTGTCTATAAGTCAATTAGCTGACAAGGGTTATGATGTTATATTCAATCAAAAGTCCTGCCGGGCTGTAAGTCAAATCGATGGCTCTGTTCTGTTTAACAGCAAGAGGAAGAACAACATTTATAAGATCAGATTATCTGAGTTGGAGGCTCAGAATGTGAAGTGCCTTCTGTCTGTTAATGAAGAGCAGTGGGTATGGCATAGACGGTTAGGGCATGCCAGTATGAGAAAGATTTCTCAGCTGAGCAAGTTAAACCTTGTCAGGGGCTTACCCAATCTGAAGTTCGCTTCAGACGCTCTTTGTGAAGCATGTCAGAAAGGCAAATTCACAAAAGTCCCTTTCAAGGCAAAGAATGTTGTCTCAACCTCAAGGCCGTTGGAACTTCTGCATATCGACCTTTTTGGACCAGTGAAAACTGAGTCTATAGGTGGCAAGAGATATGGGATGGTTATCGTTGATGACTATAGCCGCTGGACATGGGTAAAGTTTCTAACCCGCAAGGATGAGTCTCATGCTGTGTTCTCTACCTTCATTGCTCAAGTGCAAAACGAGAAGGCTTGTAGGATTGTGCGTGTCAGAAGTGACCATGGTGGAGAGTTTGAGAATGACAAGTTTGAGAGTCTGTTTGATTCCTATGGAATTGCACATGATTTCTCTTGTCCCAGAACTCCTCAACAAAATGGTGTTGTTGAGAGGAAGAACAGAACTCTTCAGGAGATGGCTAGAACCATGCTCCAAGAAACTGGCATGGCTAAGCACTTTTGGGCAGAGGCAGTAAATACAGCATGTTACATTCAGAACAGAATCTCTGTGAGACCAATTCTGAATAAGACTCCTTATGAATTGTGGAAGAACATAAAGCCCAACATTTCTTATTTTCATCCTTTTGGCTGTGTTTGTTATGTTCTCAATACTAAGGATAGATTGCATAAATTTGATGCTAAGTCTTCTAAATGTCTATTACTCGGTTATTCTGAGAGATCTAAAGGTTTTAGATTTTATAATACTGATGCTAAAACTATTGAAGAATCTATTCATGTTAGATTTGACGATAAGCTTGACTCTGACCAGTCAAAGCTAGTTGAAAAGTCTGCAGATTTAAGCATTAATGTTTCTGACAAAGGCAAAGCTCCAGAGGAAGTTGAGCCAGAGGAAGATGAACCAGAGGAAGAAGCTGGTCCCTCTAACTCACAAACTCTGAAGAAGATCAGAATCACTGCAGCTCACCCTAAGGAATTGATTCTGGGCAACAAAGACGAACCAGTCAGAACCAGATCTGCCTTCAGACCCTCTGAAGAGACCTTGCTGAGCCTGAAAGGATTGGTGTCCTTAATTGAACCCAAGTCCATAGATGAAGCTCTTCAGGACAAGGATTGGATTCTGGCCATGGAAGAAGAATTGAATCAATTCTCCAAGAACGATGTTTGGAGCTTAGTGAAGAAGCCTGAGAGTGTTCATGTTATTGGAACGAAATGGGTATTCAGAAACAAGCTGAATGAGAAAGGAGATGTAGTCAGAAACAAGACAAGGCTAGTTGCTCAAGGCTACAGCCAGCAGGAAGGAATAGACTACACTGAAACATTTGCTCCAGTAGCAAGACTGGAGGCAATCAGACTGTTGATCTCTTTCTCAGTAAATCACAACATAGTTCTACATCAGATGGACGTGAAGAGTGCCTTCCTAAATGGTTATATCTCAGAGGAAGTCTATGTTCATCAACCCCCAGGTTTTGAAGATGAGAAGAAACAAGACCATGTGTTCAAATTGAAGAAATCACTCTACGGTCTGAAGCAAGCTCCCAGAGCATGGTATGAGAGACTTAGCTCATTCCTTCTGGAGAATGAGTTTGTAAGGGGTAAAGTAGATACAACTCTTTTTTGCAAGACTTATAAAGATGATATCTTAATTGTGCAAATTTTTGTTGATGATATTATATTTGGTTCTGCTAATCAATCTCTATGCAAAGAATTTTCTGAGATGATGCAGGCTGAATTTGAGATGAGTATGATGGGAGAATTAAAGTACTTTCTGGGAATCCAAGTTGATCAAACACCAGAAGGAACATATATCCATCAGAGCAAGTACACTAAAGAACTTCTGAAGAAGTTCAATATGCTGGAATCTACAGTGGCCAAGACTCCAATGCATCCTACATGCATTCTGGAGAAAGAAGATAAAAGTGGTAAAGTATGTCAGAAGCTCTATCGCGGCATGATAGGTTCACTTCTATACTTAACTGCATCTAGGCCAGACATACTATTTAGTGTTCATTTATGTGCTCGTTTCCAATCAGATCCAAGGGAAACCCACTTAACTACTGTTAAGAGGATCCTAAGGTATCTGAAAGGCACCACTAACCTTGGCTTGATGTATAAGAAAACATCAAAGTATAAGCTTTCAGGTTACTGTGATGCTGATTATGCTGGAGATAGAACAGAGAGAAAAAGTACTTCTGGAAATTGTCAATTTCTGGGAAGCAATCTAGTCTCATGGGCAAGCAAGAGGCAATCAACCATTGCACTATCAACTGCAGAGGCAGAATATATCTCAGCAGCAATATGCAGCACTCAGATGCTCTGGATGAAACATCAGCTGGAGGATTATCAGATCCTTGAGAGCAATATCCCAATCTATTGTGATAACACTGCTGCAATCTCATTGAGTAAGAATCCTATCTTGCATTCAAGGGCAAAGCACATTGAGGTAAAGTATCACTTTATTAGAGATTATGTACAGAAGGGCGTACTTCTTCTGAAGTTTGTTGATACTGACCATCAATGGGCAGATATCTTTACAAAGCCCTTAGCAGAGGATAGATTTAATTTTATTCTGAAAAATCTGAACATGGACTTTTGTCCAGAGTGATGATGGATCAGAACCTCTGACTATGATACTTCTTGATCAGAAGATGTCTAGTCTAGAAGGTAACTCAATCAGAGTGTGTGTACCCACTGGTACTGACTCTGAAGCTGAGACAACAACACGTGTGTCAGTATTTCTGATGCATAGTTCCTTGTGCCCGTGTGACAGTCTGTTATGATTGCGTGTAGATGTGCTTCTCTCCTGTGTGTGATTTGTGTATTTACTGTTACTATCTATCTTTAATTTTCAACCGTTGATCTTAAAGTGCTTTTTGAATCAACAACGGTTATTTGTCAAAACCCACTATACACACACGATCTCGTTCACTTCCGGTTTTTACTCTCTTTCTCTCTGCTTTTCAAAACCGCTTATCCTCGATTTCTCTCTCGATCTCTCTTCATCTTTCAACCTTCATCTTCTACCTTAAACCTTCAACCGCTTCAAAAATGGTGAGTCAAACCAGAAGAACTACTGCAGATGCAACCCAGTTCCCTCACATGGTAGTTGGTCTAGCAACGGGTCAAAGGGGTCCTGAGAATCCGACACAAGATCAAGGTCAAGCTCAAGAGCAGATTCTTCCAATTGCAGAACGGGGCTGTGCCGTTCACTGCGTATTTGCTCCTGAGGAACTTCAAGTCCTGGCAGAATGGAGATTCGACCTCGACAACCTGGCTGCAAATGGGTATGATCTTCGTCCTGAAGTCCAAGTTCAAGGTTGGGGAAATTACTTCAACAGACTTCGAGGACCGGTGTATGATAAACTGATCAAGGAATTCTGGAAGCACGCCGACTGCGATGATACTCAGGTGGTATCTTACATTCTTGGAAGAAAGATCATCATCACAGAGAAGTCCTTCGTGAATTTACTGGGTGCAGACACTGCTTTTGGGTATCGTTTCCAACTCACGGAATCGAAGCTGAAACCCAGCACCAAGGATACAATCAACCAGGCCCTGTACACCACTTACAAACCGGGCAAGACGAATTACAAGGTGATGGACCTTCATCCCAAGCTCAGGATCTGGCACAAAATTTTGCTCCACTGCATAAACCAAAGACCAAAGGGCAGTTCTCCTGACTACATCAACTTTAACCAGAAGGTGATGTTGTTCTTCATCCAAGACCAGAAGAAGATCTGCCTTCCCTACTTCCTGTTCTCCTACTTGAAGGAATGTATCCGGAAGTCTCGTACCACTGCCTCCATCAAGTCAGCGATCAAGTATATTCCCTTCGGGAGACTCTTGTCTGATCTCTTCATTGAGAGTGGCCTCGTTCAAGATCTGATAAATGCTGGATGCACAGAGGATCTGACCACCATTGTCAGTGATGTCTTCACGGCAAACTCTCTAAAGAAGATGGGCCTAATCAAGAAGAAGATTGCTCCTGCCCATGAAGACACATCTTCTGAGATCAGAAGTAGAAGGATGCCTCTGAATGACTACCCTCTGTGGACTCAGGCAGACAATCCTGACGCCATTAGGTGCTATGTTGAAGACCTAAGGGCTCAAGGATTCGAAATTGATCTCGATGACTTCTTCAGCAGACTGCCACCAGCTCCAGAGTTTCCTTCTCCTCCCAAGAAGAAAGTTCAGAGGAAGATGGTCCTAGAAGAATCCTCTGAGGAATCAGATGTCCCTCTGATCAAAAAGAAGAAGGCTGGTCAATCCAAGAGGAAGCAAGATGAAACCAGCAAGCCTGATGATGATGATGATGATGGTGATAATGAGGATGGTCCTCCTAAGAAGAAGAAGAAGCAGGTCAGAATTGTGGTGAAGCCTACTCGGGTGGAACCAGCTGCTGAAGTGATCAGAAGGACTGAACCTCCTGCCAGAGTGACAAGATCATCAGCACTTTCAAGTAAGTCTGCAATTGCTTCTGATGATGATTTGAATTTATTTGATGCACTCCCCATATCTGCCATGCTCAAACACTCTTCAAATCCCCTCACTCCTATTCCTGAATCCCAACCAGCTGCACAAACCACCTCCCCTACTGAAGCACCTCTCTGGAATTTGCTCCAGAACCAACCCTCTAGGTCAGAAGAACCAACCTCTCCAATTACCATTCCATACAACCCATTAACTTCTGAACCCATCATTCATGACCAACCAGAGCCTACCCAAACAGAACCTGGACCCAGAACCTCTGATCACTCTGTCCCAAGAGCATCAGAACGTCTGGCTCCCAGAACTACTGATACAGACTCTTCCACACCCTATACACCTGTATCCTTCCCAACCAATGTTGCTGACTCTTCTCCCTCCAATAACTCTGAATCCATTAGAAAATTCATGGAGGTCAGAAAAGAAAAGGTGTCTACCTTAGAAGAGTATTATCTCACTTGTCCAAGCCCTAGGAGATATCCTGGCCCTAGACCTGAACGTCTAGTTGACCCAGATGAACCTATCTTGGCCAATCCTTTACAAGAGGCAGACCCTTTGGCTCAACAAGCTCACCCTGCCCCTGACCAACAAGAGCCTATTCAACCAGAACCTGAACCAGAACAATCTGTGTCTAACCAATCCTCGGTTAGATCACCTCATCCTCTGGTTGAAACTTCAGAACCTCACCTTGGAACCTCTGAACCCAATGCTCAAACGTTTAACATTGGCTCTCCACAAGGTGCCTCTGAAGCTCACAGCAGCAATCACCCAGCCTCTCCTGAAACCAACCTCTCCATAATTCCTTATACTCCCCTCCGACCCACATCTCTCTCTGAGTGCATCAATATTTTCTATCATGAAGCCTCCTTGAGGCTACGCAATGTGCACGGTCAGACTGACCTAACTGAGAATGCTGAACGTGTGGCTGATGAGTGGAACACTCTGGGCACTTGGCTAGTGGCTCAAGTTCCAATTATGATGCAGCTCCTGCATGCAGAGGGAAGTCAGAGGATTGAGGCTGCAAAGCAAAGGTTTGCTCGGAGAGTGGCTCTTCATGAACAAGAATAGAGAAATAAGCTTCTTGAGGCTATTGAAGAAGCAAAGAGAAAGAAAGCTCAAGCAGAAGAAGCTGCACGTCAAGCAGCAGCTCAAGCTGAACAAGCCAGACTAGAGGCAGAACGACTTGAAGTTAAGGCTGAAGCCCTTAGATGCCAAGCACTTGCACCAGTAGTGTTTACTCCTGCTGCTTCTGCTTCCATTCCAGATCCTCAAGCTGCTCAGAATGTTCCTTCCGGTTCTACTCAGTCAAGCTCATCCAGACTCGACATCATGGAACAGCGTCTTGACATTCATGAATCCATGCTAATTGAAATGAAGCACATGATGATGGAACTTCTGCGTCGAACTGATAAACCCTAGTTTTAGGATCTCTTCGTTTTTCTTTTTTCTTTAACGTTGTTTTATTTTTGTTAACTTCTGTTTCTTTTTATTTATTTATTCTACTTTGTTCATTTGTGATTATCTATGCATATCTATATATATTTGTGTCACATATGTTTGCAAAAACCTTTTTATTCATAATATCTTTATGTTTACATCATACATTCTTTCCCTAAAGTCTAGAATGGAGGATCCCTCCTCATTTTTCTGCACTCCTGGCGCTGCTCTGACCTATCCTTCTCCAGACGCTCCAGTGCATGCTGGATGTTGCTGAGCCTGTTCTTTAGCTCATCCCTCTCCAGAATCTCTTCTGAAGTCTTGAGCTTCTCTTCCAAACTCTCTTTTTCTTCCAAACTCTCTTTTTCTTCCAGCAGCCTGTATGATGCCATTTTTTTTTTCTTACTGAAAACTGTTCGAGGTGTGAAGCTTAACTTTCTCTCCAACGCTTTATATAGGCTTCACTTTCTCTCTGAAAGTTAATGCTCCTACAGTTTCTCGAGGTTAAGTTCTTGGTAACTGACCCTTCTCTTTACTCCCTTGACCGGTAGTAAACGTTCCTCTCTTGCATTAACTCTTCTATTTATTTCGCCTAACTCTGATTCTTGCATCGTTTTCATTCTCTTTAAACTTAGACCTTCTCTAAGGGGGAGTACCTTGTACTTCAAGCTAAGTTTTTCACACCCCAAGCTTTTTGCTTATGCCAAAAAGGGGGAGTAAACCCAGTTTTTGATGTGTAAGATGTGTTAGTGTGATTTATTTTTCTTTTGGAGAATTTAAGAGTTCCACCTTCATGACCATAGATGTGTCACTGGGCAAATACAAGGAATACATTTCACTTCTTCTGAAGTGATTCTAAGTTGACTCTGATACCCAAGACTCTGATACCTTGTCCGTGACTCTGATTACTTATGCGCTCTGATTACTCGATTTTCATCTATGTCATAACTTTTTCACTCTGAACTCTTATATCATTTAGCTCAGAATCTAGACTTTACTAACGTTTTCATCAAGTATTAGATTCAGGGGGAGCTAAGCTCAGAATCAAGCAGTGACTTGAATTCAGAATGAGCAAGATAAACTATTCACATCAGGATAAGTCTTATTCTATATCTCCAAACTCTGAGTGAATTCAGTTTAATGTTTAAGAATTGTTCATCAAAAATCTTAGTTTTGTCATCATCAAAAAGGGGGAGATTGTAAGATCAAGTTTTGATCTAGTAGTACAACTCTATGTTTTGATGATTACAAGTTAACCTTTTGATATGAACAATTGTGGTACTCTAACGTGTTTTTCTGAGTGTGCTATTTACAGGCTCTGACCTCAACTCAATCTCACACAAATCAGAAGCACTGTGTATAAAGAGCAACCCAAGCAACGCTTTCGCATTCACCATGTTCAGTATGAACAGTGGAAAAGCTTCAGAAGTTCTGAAGTTATACAAACTCTGATGTGGACTC
>NC_080042.1:9080830-9083330 GCF_012489685.1 Lotus japonicus
CACGTGAAATTCCAAGGTTTCACGTGGAAAACTCAAGTTTCCACGTGAAATAGCCCAGGTTTCACGTGGAAAGGAAGGAAATCTCAACATTCCACGTGAAATTGGCCAAGTTCCACGTGAAAAGCTTGGAAAACTCAGGATTCCACGTGAAATTCCAAGGTTTCACGTGGAAAACTCAAGTTTCCAAGTGAAATAGCCCAGGTTTCACGTGGAAAGGAAGGAAATCTCAACATTCCACGTGAAATTGGCCAAGTTCCACGTGAAAAGCTTGGAAAACTCAGGATTCCACGTGAAATTCCAAGGTTTCACGTGGAAAACTCAAGTTTCCACGTGAAGTAGCCCAGGTTTCACGTGGAAAGGAAGGAAATCTCAACATTCCACGTGAAATTGGCCAAGTTCCACGTGAAAAGCTTGGAAAACTCAGGATTCCACGTGAAATTCCAAGGTTTCACGTGGAAAACTCAAGTTTCCACGTGAAATAGCCCAGGTTTCACGTGGAAAGGAAGGAAATCTCAACATTCCACGTGAAAAACTCAAGTTTCCACGTGAAAAGCTTGGAAATCTCAAGATTCCACGTGAAATTCCAAGGTTTCACGTGGAAAACTCAAGTTTCCACGTGAAATAGCCTAGGTTTCACGGGGAAAGGAAGGAAATCTCAACATTCCACGTGAAATTGACCAAGTTCCACGTGAAAAGCTTGGAAAACTAAGGATTCCACGTGAAATTCCAAGGTTTCACGTGGAAAACTCAAGTTTCCACGTGAAATAGCCCAGGTTTCACGTGGAAAGGAAGGAAATCTCAACATTCCACGTGAAATTGGCCAAGTTCCACGTGAAAAGCTTGGAAAACTCAGGATTCCACGTGAAATTCCAAGGTTTCACGTGGAAAACTCAAGTTTCCACGTGAAATAGCCCAGGTTTCACGTGGAAAGGAAGGAAATCTCAACATTCCACGTGAAATTGGCCAAGTTCCACGTGAAAAGCTTGGAAAACTCAGGATTCCACGTGAAATTCCAAGGTTTCACGTGGAAAACTCAAGTTTCCACGTGAAGTAGCCCAGGTTTCACGTGGAAAGGAAGGAAATCTCAACATTCCACGTGAAAAACTCAAGTTTCCACGTGAAAAGCTTGGAAATCTCAGAATTCCACGTGAAATTCCAAGGTTTCACGTGGAAAACTCCAGTTTCCACGTGAAATAGCCCAGGTTTCACGTGGAAAGGAAGGAAATCTCAACATTCCACGTGAAAAACTCAAGTTTCCACGTGAAAAGCTTGGAAATCTCAGGATTCCACGTGAAATTCCAAGGTTTCACATGGAAAACTCAAGTTTCCACGTGAAATAGCCCAGGTTTCACGTGGAAAGGAAGGAAATCTCAACATTCCACGTGAAATTGGCCAAGTTCCACGTGAAAAGCTTGGAAAACTCAGGATTCCACGTGAAATTCCAAGGTTTCACGTGGAAAACTCAAGTTTCCACGTGAAGTAGCCCAGGTTTCACGTGGAAAGGAAGGAAATCTCAACATTCCACGTGAAAAACTCAAGTTTCCACGTGAAAAGCTTGGAAATCTCAGAATTCCACGTGAAATTCCAAGGTTTCACGTGGAAAACTCCAGTTTCCACGTGAAATAGCCCAGGTTTCACGTGGAAAGGAAGGAAATCTCAACATTCCACGTGAAAAACTCAAGTTTCCACGTGAAAAGCTTGGAAATCTCAGAATTCCACGTGAAATTCCAAGGTTTCACGTGGAAAACTCAAGTTTCCACGTGAAATAGCCCAGGTTTCACGTGGAAAGGAAGGAAATCTCAACATTCCACGTGAAATTGGCCAAGTTCCACGTGAAAAGCGTGGAAAACTCAGGATTCCACGTGAAATTCCAAGGTTTCACGTGGAAAACTCAAGTTTCCACGTGAAGTAGCCCAGGTTTCACGTGGAAAGGAAGGAAATCTCAACATTCCACGTGAAATTGGCCAAGTTCCACGTGAAAAGCTTGGAAAACTCAGGATTCCACGTGAAATTCCAAGGTTTCACGTGGAAAACTCAAGTTTCCACGTGAAATAGCCCAGGTTTCACGTGGAAAGGAAGGAAATCTCAACATTCCACGTGAAAAACTCAAGTTTCCACATGAAAAGCTTGGAAATCTCAGGATTTCACGTGAAATTCCAAGGTTTCACGTGGAAAACTCAAGTTTCCACGTGAAATAGCCCAGGTTTCACGTGGAAAGGAAGGAAATCTCAACATTCCACGTGAAATTGGCCAAGTTCCACGTGAAAAGCTTGGGAAACTCAGGATTCCACGTGAAATTCCAAGGTTTCACGTGGAAAACTCAAGTTTCCACGTGAAATAGCCCAGGTTTCACGTGGAAAGGAAGGAAATCTCAACATTCCACGTGAAATTGGCCAAGTTCCACGTGAAAAGCTTGGAAAACTCAGGATTCCACGTGAAATTCCAAGGTTTCACGTGGAAAACTCAAGTTTCCACGTGAAATAGCCCAGGTTTCACGTGG
>NC_080042.1:9088330-9105830 GCF_012489685.1 Lotus japonicus
TGAAAAGCTTGGAAATATCTGAATTCCACGTGAAATTCCAAGGTTTCACGTGGAAAACTCAAGTTTCCACGTGAAATAGCCCAGGTTTCACGTGGAAAGGATGGAAATCTCAACATTCCACGTGAAATTGGCCAAGTTCCACGTGAAAAGCTTGGAAAACTCAGGATTCCACGTGAAATTCCAAGGTTTCACGTGGAAAACTCAAGTTTCCACGTGAAATAGCCCAGGTTTCACGTGGAAAGGAAGGAAATCTCAACATTCCACGTGAAATTGGCCAAGTTCCACGTGAAAAGCTTGGAAAACTCAGGATTCCACGTGAAATTCCAAGGTTTCACGTGGAAAACTCAAGTTTCCACGTGAAATAGCCCAGGTTTCACGTGGAAAGGAAGGAAATCTCAACATTCCACGTGAAATTGGCCATGTTCCACGTGAAAAGCTTGCAAAACTCAGGATTCCACGTGAAATTCCAAGGTTTCACGTGGAAAACTCAAGTTTCCACGTGAAATAGCCCAGGTTTCACGTGGAAAGGAAGGAAATCTCAACATTCCACGTGAAAAACTCAAGTTTCCACGTGAAAAGCTTGGAAATCTCAGGATTCCACGTGAAATTCCAAGGTTTCACGTGGAAAACTCAAGTTTCCACGTGAAATAGCCCAGGTTTCACGTGGAAAGGATGGAAATCTCAACATTCCACGTGAAATTGGCCAAGTTCCACGTGAAAAGCTTGGAAAACTCAGGATTCCACGTGAAATTCCAAGGTTTCACGTGGAAAGCTAGGAAATCTCAGGATTCCACGTGAAATTCCAAGGTTTCACGTGGAAAACTCAAGTTTCCACGTGAAATAGCCCAGGTTTCACGTGGAAAGGAAGGAAATCTCAACATTCCACGTGAAATTGGCCAAGTTCCACGTGAAAAGCTTGGAAAACTCAGGATTCCACGTGAAATTCCAAGGTTTCACGTGGAAAACTCAAGTTTCCACGTGAAATAGCCCAGGTTTCACGTGGAAAGGAAGGAAATCTCAACATTCCACGTGAAATTGGCCAAGTTCCACGTGAAAAGCTTGGAAAACTCAGGATTCCACGTGAAATTCCAAGGTTTCACGTGGAAAACTCAAGTTTCCACGTGAAATAGCCCAGGTTTCACGTGGAAAGGAAGGAAATCTCAACATTCCACGTGAAAAACTCAAGTTTCCACGTGAAAAGCTTGGAAATCTCAGGATTCCACGTGAAATTCCAAGGTTTCACGTGGAAAACTCAAGTTTCCACGTGAAATAGCCCAGGTTTCACGTGGAAAGGAAGGAAATCTCAACATTCCACGTGAAATTGGCCAAGTTCCACGTGAAAAGCTTGGAAAACTCAGGATTCCACGTGAAATTCCAAGGTTTCACGTGGAAAACTCAAGTTTCCACGTGAAATAGCCCAGGTTTCACGTGGAAAGGAAGGAAATCTCAACATTCCACGTGAAATTGGCCAAGTTCCACGTGAAAAGCTTGGAAAACTCAGGATTCCACGTGAAATTCCAAGGTTTCACGTGGAAAACTCAAGTTTCACGTGAAATAGCCCAGGTTTCACGTGGAAAGGAAGGAAATCTCAACATTCCACGTGAAAAACTCAAGTTTCCACGTGAAAAGCTTGGAAATCTCAGGATTCCACGTGAAATTCCAAGGTTTCACCTGGAAAACTCAAGTTTCCACGTGAAATAGCCCAGGTTTCACGTGGAAAGGATGGAAATCTCAACATTCCACGTGAAATTGGCCAAGTTCCACGTGAAAAGCTTGGAAAACTCAGGATTCCACGTGAAATTCCAAGGTTTCACGTGGAAAGCTAGGAAATCTCAGGATTCCACGTGAAATTCCAAGGTTTCACGTGGAAAACTCAAGTTTCCACGTGAAATAGCCCAGGTTTCACGTGGAAAGGAAGGAAATCTCAACATTCCACGTGAAATTGGCCAAGTTCCACGTGAAAAGCTTGGAAAACTCAGGATTCCACGTGAAATTCCAAGGTTTCACGTGGAAAGCTAGGAAATCTCAGGATTCCACGTGAAATTCCAAGGTTTCACGTGGAAAACTCAAGTTTCCACGTGAAATAGCCCAGGTTTCACGTGGAAAGGAAGGAAATCTCAACATTCCACGTGAAATTGCCCACGTTCCACGTGAAAAGCTTGGAAATCTCAGGATTCCACGTGAAAAGCTTGGAAATACCATGATTCCACGTGAAACCATGCAAAACATTGAGAATTCATGCACCAAGAATGAATCTCCCTCGTGAAACCTAGGCTAATATGCATGGAAAACAAATTTCCAGGGGCAAAGCTCAAGTCTCAATGAAAAGTTGGTTTGTCAATGCCATGCCATGGTGCCCAACATGTTACCGGATTCGGTAAAAACGTGGCAAAACAAAATCCCCGTGTGCATATTCAATGAAATTTGGTGGGAATGTTGGAAATATGCTCCTTGAGGTACACCAAAAGTTCCAGAACAAAATTCGACCTCTAGGTACCGTTTTCTATTTTTACCGATTTCCCCCGTTTCGGTCGGAAAATCATATAAAAAAATCCCCGTGTGCATATGTAATGAAACTTTGTGGGAATGTTAGAGATATGATCCTTGATGTACAGAAAAAAATCCAGACCAAAATTCAACCTCAAGGTACCTTTTCCTATTTTTACCGATTTTCTCGGTTTCGTCCCAAGAAAAAATTCATATTAAATCCATCCCTTGCTGGAAGTTGATGAAACTTTGGGAACCATCTTGTTTCATTTTTATAAGCATGCCTGCAAACAATCACGTCCAAATTCGACCTCTAGGTGCCCAAACTAAATTTATGTCTCCTCAAAAAAAGGGTATCATCTTGTACAAGTGTGGAATTGTTGCGTTTTCCTATAGTAGGGGGGAGCATCCAGGTGAAAAATCAGCCCAACGTGAAATTTTCAGAAATGCTATGGAATGCCCCCCTGAGCGTCCCGGGCTAGCTTTTCACCTCATTCCATGGCAAATGAGTGATTAAACGGATCAAATCACTCAAAATTCATGTCCCGATCAAAAATTGCGTCCCGACCGAGATTTTTCAAAATGGGTAAACGACAACCCAGTCACAATTTGTGACTTATCACACCCAGTTGTGGCACACAAACATTGCGTTCTTAAGGTTTGGTGAAGCTGGACTGGGCGAGCCCCTAGAGGGGCAACGCCCAGCATGTATCCCGCCCTGAGGCGGGGCCCTGACCTTCAGATGGGCCTTGATCTCGGAGGCCCAATTGGCCCAATAGGTAGTACCCAAGCTCTATAAATAGGAGGTAGTTATCAATTGTAAGGGACTTTTGGCTCATTTGATAAAATAACACATGAAATTCAGCATTCTCTCTCTTACTCTCTCTCCCTAGCACAATCTCTCTACCCTTTGGTACTATGCCTTCCCTCAATGTTCATTCCCAGAACATTTGGCGCCGTCTGTGGGGACTCGAAAACTTTCTACTCCCATTCACGTGGATTGATTGTGCATGAAGTTACCTCTGATTGTGATTAGGCAATTCTCTGGTTTTCTGATTTTGATTCTGTGACTAGTGTTGGTTCTCCGATCGAGTTTGCATCGTTTCTGGTTTGGATGGAGACTCGACGCAGGAGGCAGCATCATTCACCAATGCGACAGCGGATTTCGCCGCCTCGGCGGCCTCATCGTGTGGACCTGGATTCTCCGGTACGAACGACAGGAGTACAGTCGCCTTCTCCTCTTCCATCACCACCACCTCCTCCATCGCCTTCACAGGTGGGATCTCTGGAGCGCTCACCAGAGAATTCACCTGCTCCGGAGCAACAGCCGGCGGTGACACAGGAGCAATGGCGCCATTTGATGCGCAGTATTGGCAACATCCAGCAGCGGAATGAGCATCTACAGGCTCAGTTAGATTTCTACCGTCGCGAGCAGCGAGATGATGGAAGCAGAGAAGCAGACTCCGTGGCTGAGTTCCGTCCGTTCTCGGAAGATGTTGAGAATGTGGTGATTCCGGATAACATGAAAACGTTAGTTCTGGATTCTTACAGCGGAGATTCCGATCCGAAAGATCATCTTCTGTATTTTAATACGAAGATGGTGATAATTGCGGCGTCAGATGCGGTGAAGTGCAGGATGTTTCCATCGACGTTCAAATCGACGGCGATGGCGTGGTTCACAACTTTGCCGCGTGGATCGATTTCAAATTTCAGAGACTTCTCATCCAAGTTTCTAGTGCAATTCTCGGCAAATAAGAATCAGCCGGTGACAATCAATGACCTATACAATATTCGCCAGCAGGAAGGGGAGTCACTGAAAGAGTACATGGCAAGGTATAGCGCGGCGTCGGTAAAGGTAGAGGACGAGGAGCCTCGAGCTTGTGCTTTAGCATTTAAAAACGGTTTGCTGCCGGGAGGGTTGAACAGCAAATTGACACGTAAGCCGGCGCGCTCGATGGGAGAGATGCGTGCTCGTGCCAGCACTTATATTCTCGACGAGGAGGACGACGCTTTCAAAAGAAAGCGCGCGAAGTTGGAAAAGGGCGACACGTCGCCCAAGCGCGTGAAAAAAGATAGGAGCGGCGAAGATAAGGGGGAAGGCAAACAGCAGAGGCCGGGTAAGGGGAAGTCGGTATTCAAACCGACCAAGGAACAGTTGTATCCACGGCGCGATGATTATGAACAACGTCGGCCTTGGCAATCTAAGTCTCATCGCCAGCGGGAGGAAACTGATATGGTGATGAACACAGATGTATCGGATACGCTCCGAGGGGCAAGCGACGCAAATCTAGTGGATGAGCCGGAGGCCCCAAAGTATCAGCCACGGGACGCCAATCCCAAGAAGTGGTGCGAGTTCCACCAGTCCGCCGGGCATGATACGGATGACTGTTGGACTTTGCAGCGGGAGATTGACAAATTGATTCGGGCGGGATATCAAGGAAATCGTCAAGGCCAGTGGCGCAATGGAGGCGATCAAAACAAAGCGCACAAGCGGGAAGAGGAGCGAGCGGACACTAAGGGCAAGAAAAAACAAGAATCAGCGGCTATCGCCACAAAAGGGGCTGATGACACGTTCGCTCGACACTCAGGACCGCCCGTCGGGACCATCAACACCATCGCCGGGGGATTTGGCGGCGGTGGCGACACTCACGCGGCGCGTAAACGCCATGTTCGTGCCGTAAATTCCGTTCATGAGGTCGCTTTTGGATTCGTACACCCTGACATAACAATCTCGATGGCGGACTTTGAGGGGATAAAGCCTCATAAGGACGACCCGATTGTGGTGCAGTTAAGGATGAACAGTTTCAACATTAGAAGGGTACTCCTGGATCAGGGTAGTTCGGCTGATATTATCTATGGTGATGCATTTGACAAGTTGGGACTAACTGACAATGATCTAACTCCATACGCGGGAACCTTGGTAGGTTTCGCGGGGGAGCAAGTAATGGTGCGGGGATACATTGATCTAGACACAATATTTGGGGAAGACGAGTGTGCTAGGGTTTTGAAGGTAAGGTATCTGGTTCTCCAGGTGGTAGCATCCTACAATGTCATCATTGGGCGAAATACGTTGAATCGCCTTTGTGCTGTAATTTCGACAGCCCACTTGGCGGTCAAGTATCCGCTAAGCAGTGGAAAGGTGGGAAAGCTGAAAGTGGACCAGAAGATGGCGAGGGAGTGTTACAATAATTGCCTTAACTTGTACGGCAAGAAGAGTGCGTTGGTTGGTCATAGATGTTATGAAATCGAAGCTTCGGATGAAAATCTCGATTAGGAGGTGAGCAAATTCTGGCGAGCACGTTTGCTTTGGCGAGCTAGTGTTGTTGGCGATGGAGTTCGACGGCGAGAGAATGTCGTTGGCGTTGGAATCTAGCAAGCACGTTTTACTCCGGCGGCGGAATTCTGGTGGGCACGTTTTATTTTGGCCATGGAAGTTTGGCGAGTAAAGCGTTGCTATGGTTAAGATCGCTGGCCAACAAATTTTTCCAATTCCTTCAAACTTTTCCTCCGTCTTTCATTTGATTCCCTTCTCAGTTGTTGTATTTCCTAATTTTCTTATTTTGAAGTTGGTATTAAAAGTTATATTGTCTTCACTGGTTTTGATTCAGATAGAGAGGAGCAAATCGGATCAAAGAGAAAGAGCGGGTGAATTGGGGCACACCATTAAAGTTTTGTGAAACTTGGAAGACTTCCATAAGCGGTTTGTTATTGGGTGGGACAAGCTCCTGATGGCGCGATTTAGTTACAAAGTGAAACAAGTTTCACGATGAACTAAATTAGCCCCGGAAAAGCCCACGTAACAACCGGATTCATTGGCGATGTGTGGGGTACAAATTGCCCATTCTACTGAGCACCGCTTTGGTAATCCAACTGGCCATTGGAACCCAAAGCACTTTGCGTCCCGAAATGGGACGATCACACCAAGGGTGGCGACCTACCGCTAGGGTGGTGACCTCATGCCAAAGGGTGGCGACCAAACGCTATGGGTGGCGACCTGTAAGACTCAGTTTAGACACACAAAAGTCGCCAAAAGGGTGGCGACCTCACGCTAAGGGTGGCGACCTACCGCAAGAGGGTCGCGACCTACCGCAAGAGGGTTGCGACCTACCGCTAAAGGGTCGCGACCTACCGCCAAAAATGAGGGTAGCGACCTACCGCAAAATGGTGGCGACCTACCGCAAGAGGGTCGCGACCTACCGCAAGAGGGTTGCGACCTACCGCCAAAAATGAGGGTAGCGACCTACCGCAAAATAGTGGCGAGCAAGTCAAACTAATTTCTTATAAGGCTAAAGCAAGATGGTGATGACGATGCGGCGGCGACTAAAAAATGTTTGGCGGAAGCATTCCAACATGATTTACAAAATATCCAACGGCGATATAAAAAGCTATGGCGAAGGGTTGCTTAAACATAGACGAATGGCGGAAAAGTATACTACAAGGTGACAGTAAAAGCTAAAGTAATGTTAAAATTACATTATTCATTGTTTTCTTTCTCCTGTTCTTCTTCAGTCGCTGTCCAGAGGTTTTGGTCAATCAGGGGAGGATCGTCGGGACCAACCAGTCCTGCGGTGGTTATCTCTTTCATTACTCCCATGGCGCTAAAGTCAAAGTTCGGGTACAAATGTTGGGCCTGATCTTTGGCGAGGTAGAAACCGCGCTCGCGGTTGTCAAGGGCGATGTCAGCGGCTTGTTCCCTCGCCTCAATGGCTTTGGCCTTCTCAGTCGCCAGCTCGTCCTCTAGACTTTTGATCTTTGTTAGTTGGGAAGCAATCTCAGCATCTTTCGTGGCGAGGGCCTCGGCGTGGGTTTCGGTTGCTTTCTTGATCTCCTCGGATGTAGCCTGCATCACCGCCTCCATGTCAGATTTCGCCAAGGCCAAGGACTCCGCAGACTTTTTCTCTTGCTCCGCCAACGCTTTTTTCACTAACTCCAGCTCAGCGCACAGAACGGCAAGCTCTGACTCCTTAGCAATCAGCGCCTCGCCTCGGGCAATCAAGTCCTTCTCAGCTTGCTCTTTCTCCTTCTTGCAAGCTTGAAGGCTTGCATCAAGCTCATCTGCTTCTTCCTTCATCAGCGCCAGCTGATCCTCCAGCTCGCCGATTTTAATCCCCGCCGTGCCAATCATCTTGTCGGCATAGACTTTGTCTTTTCCTGCCTGCGTCGCTAGTTTGTCGAAACGCTTTTCCCAAGCAGCGGCGGCTTCTTGATGCTTAGCACTTTCGGCCTTCAACCGCTCAGCTTCAATGTTGGCGGCATTGAACTTCTCAAACGTGTGAGCAAATATGCATCCAGCGCGTAGGAGGCAAGCAAGAGTCTCCTCCTTGGTGTCATTCAGGCCCCGACTTAGAACTTCTTTTTCTATGACGTCACGGTTGAGACCAGCAAGTAAGAATTCTGAGGGTTCAACGGCGTTGGGGAGCATATTATAATAGCTTGAAGAACCGACCTCGGGAGCAGGGGCTTGTTCAATTTGAGCCGCTTCAGAGGTAGTGGCAGCGCCAGGACAGGATTTTTCCCCTTGATGAGGCGGGGAAGGCATGGAGCCCGCATCACGTGTTGAGGGCGGGCTAAGAGGCGCCTCTTGGCGAGGGGGAGACATTGGGGTTTCATTTTCTTTTTCCTTCTCTCCAATAGGAGTGTCGGAAGACGCAGCAGCTTTTGTGGCGTTAACGCCGGCGGAGGCGGCTGTGGCGCCAACAGAAGACTCAGCGGCAACAGCAGCGGTCGCACCGGCGGAGGCAGGAGTAGAAGCTGGTACGGCGGTTGGCTCGGTGGCTGCGGCGACGGAGGCTTCAGCGACATTTTTGCCTTTAGGCGCAGCAGCAGTGGTGGGCTGAACGCCAGGGTTGGATGTGCCGGCGCCGGAGGAGGTTTTGGCCAATCTTCTCCTCTTGGGAGCTTTGGTGCTCTCGGCTTGGTTCTCAGCACCGCCCCGTTTTTTCGCGTCGCCCTCAGTGTTGAATTTTGGGGAAAAGCGAGCCATTCTCCTCTCGCGGGCCTTCAGGAGCTCGGCGTTCGTGAAATTCATATCTTCTGTAACAATAAAAAAAAACGATCAGTGACAACATAGGAGTCGAGAAAGGAAATGTCAATAATAAAAGTGAGCTATGGGCAACCTAAATATTTGGGAGTTCTTGAGAGGTCAGCGCCCTCAAGGACTGTTGTGCAGTCAAGGATGGGAAGTGGGGCAAGGAGATTAAGAAAGGCTTTATCGTTGGCGGACAAGGATTCCTCTGAAGGATCGGTGATCCCGTTGGGCTTCTCCGTCCAGTAAAGAGGAAAGAGGGCGGTCCCGTCTCTGAGGGTGAATGCCTCTGGGTAGGCGGGATGAACCGCCACACGGAAGTACTTTCGTGCGAAGGAGGACTTCGCGTTACTTTTGTGAGGATGCAAACACTTCCGGCCGGCCCGGGCCTTCAAGGAAATCCATCCTTTGTTTTTGATGGACTTGGGGTCGACGTCGTAAAGGTAGAAGAAACTGGTGGGGGATGGGGCGATGCCGACAGCGGCGCTTAGGATTTCAAAACATCGAATGAAAGCCCAGGCGTTAGGGTGGAGTTGACAGGGAGCCGCGTTGATGTCGCGGAGGACGGTTTGGACAAAGGGCGAGAAAGGAAGCCTGATTCCAAGCTCGCTAAACATGTATTCGTACGCAAAGAAAAAATGGGATCTCTTTACGTCGCCGTCTGGCTTGTGGAGCCAGGGGCGATCCCCGGGACTGCAAACCCAGATCCTGAGTTTGGCGTTAAACTCATCGTCATTGGACAAGCCACCCAGGGAGTTCACGAATTGCACAATGGGATCACTGTCTTGGAAGATGGAAGGTTGATCTATAGCCTCGTGTTTGGGGGCTACTTGGACTGGAAGGGGCAGAGTGGCGTAGGTTTTTAGGCGGTGAGCTGGGATCTCCGGAACCTCTAAACGGAGGCCGCCGGCAGCGGTGGAGTCAGGGTCGCTTTCGGAGGAGGAAGAAGAGTGATTAGGGGAGGTAGGGTTTGAAGCCATTTTTAGAAGACAGTGAAGTGAAAGAAAGGAAAAGATAAGTATGTGTGCGATGTAAAGATAAGGACAGTGGGACTCACCGGAGTAGGATGTGAAGAGTGGGTAGCGGAAAGGGTGATAAGCGACGGCTCCGGAGCGGAAGTGGGCAGAAGGAGTTTGGTAAGCGATTAGGGAAGTGAAGAGGGGTCTCGGAAAGGGATGACAGTGGGGAAGAAGGGTTTTTATAGGAGAAGGGGAGAAGCTGGAAGGGTGACGCGTGTTGGACGCGTGTGGAAGGTTGGAAGTCATGATGGTTTTGGGGAGGTGGGTCGCGTGCAAAGGGGAGTTACTGCGCACGATGGGACGGTTATGAAAGGTGAAGTGACGGTTCCGGAGAAAGAGGGAAATTGATGTAACCAACACATCACGTGGGGCAGCCACGTGAGGCAGATAGAAATTTGAAAGGGTTTTAAAATAAGGGAAAGCGCGGAAAGCCTCGCCACTATAAGGATCAAACGCCATGCCTGCCACCTTTCCCGCCGGCGAGCGATCATGCACCTGCCCCAACTTATCACCAATACAAAGTAGTCGTTCTCGCCGCTTGTGGACTTGTGGACTTGCCAGCTTGGTTTGCTCGTCAAGTCGGTGGACTGGGTAACTGAAAATGCTAGTTTCCTTTTGCTCACGCCATGTTGGCGATATAGTTAGCTTCTCTTTTCTCAAGCCATGTTGGCAGTGTAGATTCTGGTGTACAATAAGGCATGTAACAGCATTTAAAAGACACCCTTAGCTCTCGTACCTCGAGCTCGGTGTCTTGTGGACTAGTGGACTGGGCGAGCCCCTAGAGGGGCAACGCCCAGCATGTATCCCGCCCTGAGGCGGGGCCCTGACCTTCAGATGGGCCTTGATCTCGGAGGCCCAATTGGCCCAATAGGTAGTACCCAAGCTCTATAAATAGGAGGTAGTTATCAATTGTAAGGGACTTTTGGCTCATTTGATAAAATAACACATGAAATTCAGCATTCTCTCTCTTACTCTCTCTCCCTAGCACAATCTCTCTACCCTTTGGTACTATGCCTTCCCTCAATGTTCATTCCCAGAACATTTGGCGCCGTCTGTGGGGACTCGAAAACTTTCTACTCCCATTCACGTGGATTGATTGTGCATGAAGTTACCTCTGATTGTGATTAGGCAATTCTCTGGTTTTCTGATTTTGATTCTGTGACTAGTGTTGGTTCTCCGATCGAGTTTGCATCGTTTCTGGTTTGGATGGAGACTCGACGCAGGAGGCAGCATCATTCACCAATGCGACAGCGGATTTCGCCGCCTCGGCGGCCTCATCGTGTGGACCTGGATTCTCCGGTACGAACGACAGGAGTACAGTCGCCTTCTCCTCTTCCATCACCACCACCTCCTCCATCGCCTTCACAGGTGGGATCTCTGGAGCGCTCACCAGAGAATTCACCTGCTCCGGAGCAACAGCCGGCGGTGACACAGGAGCAATGGCGCCATTTGATGCGCAGTATTGGCAACATCCAGCAGCGGAATGAGCATCTACAGGCTCAGTTAGATTTCTACCGTCGCGAGCAGCGAGATGATGGAAGCAGAGAAGCAGACTCCGTGGCTGAGTTCCGTCCGTTCTCGGAAGATGTTGAGAATGTGGTGATTCCGGATAACATGAAAACGTTAGTTCTGGATTCTTACAGCGGAGATTCCGATCCGAAAGATCATCTTCTGTATTTTAATACGAAGATGGTGATAATTGCGGCGTCAGATGCGGTGAAGTGCAGGATGTTTCCATCGACGTTCAAATCGACGGCGATGGCGTGGTTCACAACTTTGCCGCGTGGATCGATTTCAAATTTCAGAGACTTCTCATCCAAGTTTCTAGTGCAATTCTCGGCAAATAAGAATCAGCCGGTGACAATCAATGACCTATACAATATTCGCCAGCAGGAAGGGGAGTCACTGAAAGAGTACATGGCAAGGTATAGCGCGGCGTCGGTAAAGGTAGAGGACGAGGAGCCTCGAGCTTGTGCTTTAGCATTTAAAAACGGTTTGCTGCCGGGAGGGTTGAACAGCAAATTGACACGTAAGCCGGCGCGCTCGATGGGAGAGATGCGTGCTCGTGCCAGCACTTATATTCTCGACGAGGAGGACGACGCTTTCAAAAGAAAGCGCGCAAAGTTGGAAAAGGGCGACACGTCGCCCAAGCGCGTGAAAAAAGATAGGAGCGGCGAAGATAAGGGGGAAGGCAAACAGCAGAGGCCGGGTAAGGGGAAGTCGGTATTCAAACCGACCAAGGAACAGTTGTATCCACGGCGCGATGATTATGAACAACGTCGGCCTTGGCAATCTAAGTCTCATCGCCAGCGGGAGGAAACTGATATGGTGATGAACACAGATGTATCGGATACGCTCCGAGGGGCAAGCGACGCAAATCTAGTGGATGAGCCGGAGGCCCCAAAGTATCAGCCACGGGACGCCAATCCCAAGAAGTGGTGCGAGTTCCACCAGTCCGCCGGGCATGATACGGATGACTGTTGGACTTTGCAGCGGGAGATTGACAAATTGATTCGGGCGGGATATCAAGGAAATCGTCAAGGCCAGTGGCGCAATGGAGGCGATCAAAACAAAGCGCACAAGCGGGAAGAGGAGCGAGCGGACACTAAGGGCAAGAAAAAACAAGAATCAGCGGCTATCGCCACAAAAGGGGCTGATGACACGTTCGCTCGACACTCAGGACCGCCCGTCGGGACCATCAACACCATCGCCGGGGGATTTGGCGGCGGTGGCGACACTCACGCGGCGCGTAAACGCCATGTTCGTGCCGTAAATTCCGTTCATGAGGTCGCTTTTGGATTCGTACACCCTGACATAACAATCTCGATGGCGGACTTTGAGGGGATAAAGCCTCATAAGGACGACCCGATTGTGGTGCAGTTAAGGATGAACAGTTTCAACATTAGAAGGGTACTCCTGGATCAGGGTAGTTCGGCTGATATTATCTATGGTGATGCATTTGACAAGTTGGGACTAACTGACAATGATCTAACTCCATACGCGGGAACCTTGGTAGGTTTCGCGGGGGAGCAAGTAATGGTGCGGGGATACATTGATCTAGACACAATATTTGGGGAAGACGAGTGTGCTAGGGTTTTGAAGGTAAGGTATCTGGTTCTCCAGGTGGTAGCATCCTACAATGTCATCATTGGGCGAAATACGTTGAATCGCCTTTGTGCTGTAATTTCGACAGCCCACTTGGCGGTCAAGTATCCGCTAAGCAGTGGAAAGGTGGGAAAGCTGAAAGTGGACCAGAAGATGGCGAGGGAGTGTTACAATAATTGCCTTAACTTGTACGGCAAGAAGAGTGCGTTGGTTGGTCATAGATGTTATGAAATCGAAGCTTCGGATGAAAATCTCGATTAGGAGGTGAGCAAATTCTGGCGAGCACGTTTGCTTTGGCGAGCTAGTGTTGTTGGCGATGGAGTTCGACGGCGAGAGAATGTCGTTGGCGTTGGAATCTAGCAAGCACGTTTTACTCCGGCGGCGGAATTCTGGTGGGCACGTTTTATTTTGGCCATGGAAGTTTGGCGAGTAAAGCGTTGCTATGGTTAAGATCGCTGGCCAACAAATTTTTCCAATTCCTTCAAACTTTTCCTCCGTCTTTCATTTGATTCCCTTCTCAGTTGTTGTATTTCCTAATTTTCTTATTTTGAAGTTGGTATTAAAAGTTATATTGTCTTCACTGGTTTTGATTCAGATAGAGAGGAGCAAATCGGATCAAAGAGAAAGAGCGGGTGAATTGGGGCACACCATTAAAGTTTTGTGAAACTTGGAAGACTTCCATAAGCGGTTTGTTATTGGGTGGGACAAGCTCCTGATGGCGCGATTTAGTTACAAAGTGAAACAAGTTTCACGATGAACTAAATTAGCCCCGGAAAAGCCCACGTAACAACCGGATTCATTGGCGATGTGTGGGGTACAAATTGCCCATTCTACTGAGCACCGCTTTGGTAATCCAACTGGCCATTGGAACCCAAAGCACTTTGCGTCCCGAAATGGGACGATCACACCAAGGGTGGCGACCTACCGCTAGGGTGGTGACCTCATGCCAAAGGGTGGCGACCAAACGCTATGGGTGGCGACCTGTAAGACTCAGTTTAGACACACAAAAGTCGCCAAAAGGGTGGCGACCTCACGCTAAGGGTGGCGACCTACCGCAAGAGGGTCGCGACCTACCGCAAGAGGGTTGCGACCTACCGCTAAAGGGTCGCGACCTACCGCCAAAAATGAGGGTAGCGACCTACCGCAAAATGGTGGCGACCTACCGCAAGAGGGTCGCGACCTACCGCAAGAGGGTTGCGACCTACCGCCAAAAATGAGGGTAGCGACCTACCGCAAAATAGTGGCGAGCAAGTCAAACTAATTTCTTATAAGGCTAAAGCAAGATGGTGATGACGATGCGGCGGCGACTAAAAAATGTTTGGCGGAAGCATTCCAACATGATTTACAAAATATCCAACGGCGATATAAAAAGCTATGGCGAAGGGTTGCTTAAACATAGACGAATGGCGGAAAAGTATACTACAAGGTGACAGTAAAAGCTAAAGTAATGTTAAAATTACATTATTCATTGTTTTCTTTCTCCTGTTCTTCTTCAGTCGCTGTCCAGAGGTTTTGGTCAATCAGGGGAGGATCGTCGGGACCAACCAGTCCTGCGGTGGTTATCTCTTTCATTACTCCCATGGCGCTAAAGTCAAAGTTCGGGTACAAATGTTGGGCCTGATCTTTGGCGAGGTAGAAACCGCGCTCGCGGTTGTCAAGGGCGATGTCAGCGGCTTGTTCCCTCGCCTCAATGGCTTTGGCCTTCTCAGTCGCCAGCTCGTCCTCTAGACTTTTGATCTTTGTTAGTTGGGAAGCAATCTCAGCATCTTTCGTGGCGAGGGCCTCGGCGTGGGTTTCGGTTGCTTTCTTGATCTCCTCGGATGTAGCCTGCATCACCGCCTCCATGTCAGATTTCGCCAAGGCCAAGGACTCCGCAGACTTTTTCTCTTGCTCCGCCAACGCTTTTTTCACTAACTCCAGCTCAGCGCACAGAACGGCAAGCTCTGACTCCTTAGCAATCAGCGCCTCGCCTCGGGCAATCAAGTCCTTCTCAGCTTGCTCTTTCTCCTTCTTGCAAGCTTGAAGGCTTGCATCAAGCTCATCTGCTTCTTCCTTCATCAGCGCCAGCTGATCCTCCAGCTCGCCGATTTTAATCCCCGCCGTGCCAATCATCTTGTCGGCATAGACTTTGTCTTTTCCTGCCTGCGTCGCTAGTTTGTCGAAACGCTTTTCCCAAGCAGCGGCGGCTTCTTGATGCTTAGCACTTTCGGCCTTCAACCGCTCAGCTTCAATGTTGGCGGCATTGAACTTCTCAAACGTGTGAGCAAATATGCATCCAGCGCGTAGGAGGCAAGCAAGAGTCTCCTCCTTGGTGTCATTCAGGCCCCGACTTAGAACTTCTTTTTCTATGACGTCACGGTTGAGACCAGCAAGTAAGAATTCTGAGGGTTCAACGGCGTTGGGGAGCATATTATAATAGCTTGAAGAACCGACCTCGGGAGCAGGGGCTTGTTCAATTTGAGCCGCTTCAGAGGTAGTGGCAGCGCCAGGACAGGATTTTTCCCCTTGATGAGGCGGGGAAGGCATGGAGCCCGCATCACGTGTTGAGGGCGGGCTAAGAGGCGCCTCTTGGCGAGGGGGAGACATTGGGGTTTCATTTTCTTTTTCCTTCTCTCCAATAGGAGTGTCGGAAGACGCAGCAGCTTTTGTGGCGTTAACGCCGGCGGAGGCGGCTGTGGCGCCAACAGAAGACTCAGCGGCAACAGCAGCGGTCGCACCGGCGGAGGCAGGAGTAGAAGCTGGTACGGCGGTTGGCTCGGTGGCTGCGGCGACGGAGGCTTCAGCGACATTTTTGCCTTTAGGCGCAGCAGCAGTGGTGGGCTGAACGCCAGGGTTGGATGTGCCGGCGCCGGAGGAGGTTTTGGCCAATCTTCTCCTCTTGGGAGCTTTGGTGCTCTCGGCTTGGTTCTCAGCACCGCCCCGTTTTTTCGCGTCGCCCTCAGTGTTGAATTTTGGGGAAAAGCGAGCCATTCTCCTCTCGCGGGCCTTCAGGAGCTCGGCGTTCGTGAAATTCATATCTTCTGTAACAATAAAAAAAAACGATCAGTGACAACATAGGAGTCGAGAAAGGAAATGTCAATAATAAAAGTGAGCTATGGGCAACCTAAATATTTGGGAGTTCTTGAGAGGTCAGCGCCCTCAAGGACTGTTGTGCAGTCAAGGATGGGAAGTGGGGCAAGGAGATTAAGAAAGGCTTTATCGTTGGCGGACAAGGATTCCTCTGAAGGATCGGTGATCCCGTTGGGCTTCTCCGTCCAGTAAAGAGGAAAGAGGGCGGTCCCGTCTCTGAGGGTGAATGCCTCTGGGTAGGCGGGATGAACCGCCACACGGAAGTACTTTCGTGCGAAGGAGGACTTCGCGTTACTTTTGTGAGGATGCAAACACTTCCGGCCGGCCCGGGCCTTCAAGGAAATCCATCCTTTGTTTTTGATGGACTTGGGGTCGACGTCGTAAAGGTAGAAGAAACTGGTGGGGGATGGGGCGATGCCGACAGCGGCGCTTAGGATTTCAAAACATCGAATGAAAGCCCAGGCGTTAGGGTGGAGTTGACAGGGAGCCGCGTTGATGTCGCGGAGGACGGTTTGGACAAAGGGCGAGAAAGGAAGCCTGATTCCAAGCTCGCTAAACATGTATTCGTACGCAAAGAAAAAATGGGATCTCTTTACGTCGCCGTCTGGCTTGTGGAGCCAGGGGCGATCCCCGGGACTGCAAACCCAGATCCTGAGTTTGGCGTTAAACTCATCGTCATTGGACAAGCCACCCAGGGAGTTCACGAATTGCACAATGGGATCACTGTCTTGGAAGATGGAAGGTTGATCTATAGCCTCGTGTTTGGGGGCTACTTGGACTGGAAGGGGCAGAGTGGCGTAGGTTTTTAGGCGGTGAGCTGGGATCTCCGGAACCTCTAAACGGAGGCCGCCGGCAGCGGTGGAGTCAGGGTCGCTTTCGGAGGAGGAAGAAGAGTGATTAGGGGAGGTAGGGTTTGAAGCCATTTTTAGAAGACAGTGAAGTGAAAGAAAGGAAAAGATAAGTATGTGTGCGATGTAAAGATAAGGACAGTGGGACTCACCGGAGTAGGATGTGAAGAGTGGGTAGCGGAAAGGGTGATAAGCGACGGCTCCGGAGCGGAAGTGGGCAGAAGGAGTTTGGTAAGCGATTAGGGAAGTGAAGAGGGGTCTCGGAAAGGGATGACAGTGGGGAAGAAGGGTTTTTATAGGAGAAGGGGAGAAGCTGGAAGGGTGACGCGTGTTGGACGCGTGTGGAAGGTTGGAAGTCATGATGGTTTTGGGGAGGTGGGTCGCGTGCAAAGGGGAGTTACTGCGCACGATGGGACGGTTATGAAAGGTGAAGTGACGGTTCCGGAGAAAGAGGGAAATTGATGTAACCAACACATCACGTGGGGCAGCCACGTGAGGCAGATAGAAATTTGAAAGGGTTTTAAAATAAGGGAAAGCGCGGAAAGCCTCGCCACTATAAGGATCAAACGCCATGCCTGCCACCTTTCCCGCCGGCGAGCGATCATGCACCTGCCCCAACTTATCACCAATACAAAGTAGTCGTTCTCGCCGCTTGTGGACTTGTGGACTTGCCAGCTTGGTTTGCTCGTCAAGTCGGTGGACTGGGTAACTGAAAATGCTAGTTTCCTTTTGCTCACGCCATGTTGGCGATATAGTTAGCTTCTCTTTTCTCAAGCCATGTTGGCAGTGTAGATTCTGGTGTACAATAAGGCATGTAACAGCATTTAAAAGACACCCTTAGCTCTCGTACCTCGAGCTCGGTGTCTTGTGGACTAGTGGACTGGGCGAGCCCCTAGAGGGGCAACGCCCAGCATGTATCCCGCCCTGAGGCGGGGCCCTGACCTTCA
>NC_080042.1:9115830-9125830 GCF_012489685.1 Lotus japonicus
TCCTTGATGTACAGAAAAAAATCCAGACCAAAATTCAACCTCAAGGTACCTTTTCCTATTTTTACCGATTTTCTCGGTTTCGTCCCAAGAAAAAATTCATATTAAATCCATCCCTTGCTGGAAGTTGATGAAACTTTGGGAACCATCTTGTTTCATTTTTATAAGCATGCCTGCAAAAAATCACGTCCAAATTCGACCTCTAGGTGCCCAAACTAAATTTATGTCTCCTCAAAAAAAAGGGTATCATCTTGTACAAGTGTGGAATTGTTGCGTTTTCCTATAGTAGGGGGGAGCATCCAGGTGAAAAATCAGCCCAACGTGAAATTTTCAGAAATGCTATGGAATGCCCCCCTGAGCGTCCCGGGCTAGCTTTTCACCTCATTCCATGGCAAATGAGTGATTAAACGGATCAAATCACTCAAAATTCATGTCCCGATCAAAAATTGCGTCCCGACTGAGATTTTTCAAAATGGGTAAACGACAACCCAGTCACGATTTGTGACTTATCACACCCAGTTGTGGCACACAAACATTGCGTTCTTAAGGTTTGGTGAAGCTTTTGCTTGACTCCGGTATGTTCGAGCTCAAATTCGTGAGCTTCAACCCGTCGGTCGGGCATTCGTCGATCCTCATTTTCGGAGCTTGATTTTTGTGTTGTCCCAACTGTTTGGAATGTGATGTGGCTGATTGATTTCACTCTTGACGTGCCGAATGCCGACCACAATCTCATTGGCGTGGGGATTCCGGTGACGGCGCTAGCGTCAGGGGTCAATTCGTGATGCCGCAGCACGAACCGAAATTCGTGTTGCATGTCCCGGCGGGTCGTGTGATCTAGTTTGGACGCGATTTTTGATCTAAACGTGAGTTTTTGCCATATGAAAAATGATTGTGAAAATGTTTCTAAAAAATGATCCGACTTTTTCGAAGAAAACCTTTTCAAAGAAAATGATTGTGAAAACGATTTCTCTTGAAATAAAATCTCTTTTGAAGAAAATGTTGATTGTGAAAGCGATTTTTCTTGTCCCTCAAATAACGAGTTGCGATCGGTACATGCGGTGGGTACATTTCCAGGTTTCATCATTGAAGGTATGAAAAACGGTAGAAAGGGGGGGTTTGAATAACGTTTTCAGTACAAAACTTCCACCTTAAAGATTTTGACAAATCTTTCGAGAACTTAAGTGCTAAAGATAAGAGATAGAGAAGCACACAAGGATTTTATCCTGGTTCACTTGATAAATCACTCAAGCTACTCCAGTCCACCCGTTAAGGTGATTTCTTCCTTCTTAGAATGAAGGCAATCCACTAATCAGGTAAGAGTTACAACTGCACTTGAAACCTACAAGTGACTAACAATTACACTGACTTAGCTCACACTAAGATTCACTCTCTTAGTCTTCTCTAGGATCCGATCAACCTTGATCTCCTAAAGGAACTAAACAAACTGTTTATCAAAGAAATGTTTACAAGAGATTTGCTTCTAAAAAGCTAATAGTAAACTCAATGAATTTCAGATGAAAGAAGGCTTAGAATATTTCGAATATGTCTTGCGCGTATGTGTTACTTCTTCTCGCCGCTTCTTTCAATCTTCAGCCTCTATATATACTCCAAGGATTAGGGTTGAGCGTTGCATGGGAAATGCTACCGTTGGAGGGCAGTTCTGGAAAATCCAGCTTCTGCTGTGGCTGAGAACGTTAGGTAGGTCGTCAGGAAGGTACACTTGCTTTTGTACTTGGATAGCGACTTGACCTTTTAACCTAGGAGACTTCTGATCAGAGGAATGCTTCGTATTGGAACTTGTGAAGCCGGTTGATCAGAGTCAGAGGGAAAGCACAGATCCTCTGACCATTGTATCTTCTGATTCTGAACTCAGAGGGAAGAACATGGCCTTCAGAGTTTCTTGCTTCTGGACTTCAGAGTTTCCACTATTCAGCTTCTGGATCTTCAGAGTCTTCTACACCATCAGAACATCTGAACCTTCAGTGTTTCTTGGTTATCAGAACTTCTGGATCTTCAGAGCTTCTAGCGACTGAGTCCACATCAGAGTTTGTATAGCTTCAGAACTTCTGAATCTTTTCCACTGTTCATACTGAACATGGTGAATGCGAAAGCGTTGCTTGGGTTACCCTTTATACACAGTGCTTCTGATTTGTGTGAGATTGAGTTGAGGTCAGAGCCTGTAAATAGCACACTCAGAAAAACACGTTAGAGTACCACAATTGTTCATATCAGAAGATTAACTTGTAATCATCAAAACATAGAGTTGTACTACTCGATCAAAACTTGATCTTACAATCTCCCCCTTTTTGATGATGACAAAACTAAAATTTTTGATGAACAATTCTTAAACATTAAACTGAATTCACTCAGAGTTTAGAGATATAGAATAAGACTTATCCTGATGTGAATAGTTTATCTTGCTCATTCTGAATTCAAGTCACTGCTTGATTCTGAGCTTAGCTCCCCCTGAATCTAATACTTGATGAAAACGTTAGTAAAGTCTAGATTCTGAGCTAAATAATATAAGAGTTCAGAGTGAAAAACTTATGACATAGATGAAAAACGAATAATCAGAGCGCATAAGTGATCAGAGTCATGGACAAGGTATCAGAGTCTTGGGTATCAGAGTCAACTTAGAATCACTTCAGAAGAAGTGAAATGTATTCCTTGTATTTGCCCAGTGACACATCTATGGTCATGAAGGTGGAACTCTTAAAATCTCCAAAAGAAAAATCAATCACACTAACACATCTTACACATCAAAAACTGGGTTTACTCCCCCTTTTTGTCATAAGCAAAAAGCCTGGGGTGTGAAAAACTTAGCTTGAAGTACAAGGTACTCCCCCTTAGAGAAGGTCTAAGTTTAAAGAAAACAAAAACGATGTAAGAATCAGAGGTAGGCGAAATAAATAAAAGAGTTAATGCAAGGGATGAACGTTTACCACTGGTCAAGTGAGTAAATAGAAGGGTCAGTTACCAAGAACTTAACCTCGAGAAACTGTAGGAGCATTAACTTGCAGAGAGAAAGTGAAGCCTATAAAAAGCGTTGGAGAGAAAGGTAAGCTTCACACCTCGAATAATTTTCAGTAAAAAGAATGGCATCATACAACGTAGCACTAGAAGAGCTGAGGAAGAAGGCCTTTGAAGAGGACTTGTTCCTGAACATCAGGCATCCAGAGGGTGCAACGACCATCTCGGAGCTAACACGGACACTGCTGGAAGAGGACCTGCGTCCAGAGTTGGAGAGAGACCTGAAGGAATTTCTTGCCTTCGTGGAGGAGGTGCAAGAACTCAGCCGGCTTGAACTCAAGCTGCTGGAAGAGAAAGAGTGTTTGGAAGAGAAGCTCAAGACTTCAGAAGAGATTCTGGAGAGGGATGAGCTAAAGGTTAGGCTCAACAACATCCAGCATGTACTGGAGAGTCTGGAGAAAGATAGGTCAGAGCAGCGCCAGGAGTGCAGAAGAATGAGGAGAGATCCTCCATTCTAGATTTTTTAGGGAAGTAATGTATGATGTAAACGCAAAAAGATTATGAATAAAACGAGTTTAGCAAACATATGTGACACAAGTATATAGATATGCATATATAATCACAAACGAATAAAATAGAATAAGTAAATAAAAAAGAAACAGAGTTTAATCAAAAGAAAAACAAAGTTAACGAAAAAGAAAAAGAAGAGATCCTAAAACTAAGGTTTGTCAGTGCGTCGCAGAAGTTCCATCATCATGTGCTTCATCTCAATCAGCATGGATTCATGAGTGTCAAGACGTTGTTCCATGATGTCGAGTCTGGATGAGCTTGGCTGAGTAGAACTGGAAGGAACATTCTGAGCAGCTTGAGGATCTGGAATGGAAGCAGAAGCAGCAGGAGTAAACACAACTGGTGCAAGTGCTTGGCATCTAAGAGCTTCAGCCTCAGCTTCAAGTCGCTCTGCCTCAAGTCTGGCTTGTTCAGCTTGAGCTGCTGCCTGACGTGCAGCTTCTTCTGCTTGTTCTTTCTTTCTCTTGGCTTCTTCAATAGCTTCAAGAAGCTTATTTCTCTGTTCTTGTTCATGAAGAGCCACCCTTCGAGCAAACCTTTGCCTTGCAGCCTCAATGCTCTGACTTCCCTCTGCATGCAGGAGCTGCATCATAATTGGAACTTGAGCCACTAGCCAAGTGCTCAGATTGTTCCACTCATCAGCCACACTTTCAGCATTCTCACTGAGGTCAGTCTGACCGTGCACATTGCGGAGCCTCAAGGAGGCTTCATGAGAGAAAATATTGATGCACTCAGAGAGAGAGGTGGGTTGAAGGTGAGTATAGGGAATTATGGAGAGGTTGGTTTCAGGAGAGGCTGGGTGATTGCTGCTATGAGCTTCAGAGGCACCTTGTGGAGAACCAATGTTAATCATAGGAGCATTGGGTTCAGAGGTTCCAAGGTGGGGGTCTGAAGTTTCAACCAGAGGATGAGGTGATCTAACCGAAGATTGGTTAGACACTGAATGTTCGGGTTCAGGTTCTGGTTGAATAGGCTCTTGTTGGTCAGGGACATGGTGAGCTTGTTGAACCAAGGGGTCGGCCTCTTGTAAAGGATTAGCCAAGATAGGTTCATCTGGGTCTACTAGACGTTCAGGTCTAGGGCCAGGATATCTCCTAGGGCTTGGACAGGTTAGGTAATATTCTTCCAAGGCAGACACCTTTTCTTTTCTAACCTCCATGAATTTTCTAATGGATTCAGAGTTATTGGAGGGAGAAGAATCAGCAACATTGGTTGGGAAGGATACAGGTGTAAAGGCTGTTGAAGAGTCTGTATCCGTGGTTTTGGCAGCAGGACGTGCTGATGCTCTGGGAGCAGAGTGATCAGACGTTCTGGGTTGTGGTTCTGTTTGGTTTGGCTCGGGTTGGTCATGGATGATGGGTTCAGAAGATAATGGGTCGTACGGAATGGTGAGGAGAGAGGTTGGTTCTTCTGACCTAGAGGGTTGGTTCTGAAGCAAATTCCAGAGAGGTGCTTCAGTAGGAGAAGGTTGAAAGAAGGAAGATCTTGGGGAATGTGGTGGAGTGGTGGTTTGTGCGGCTGGCTGGGATTCAGGAATAGGAGTGAGGGGATTGGAGGAGTGTTTGAGCATAGCAGAAATAGGGAGTGCATCAAATAAATTCAAATCATCATCAGAAGCAAGTGCAGGCTTACTTGAATGTGCTGATGATCGAGTCACTCTGGCAGGAGGTTCAGTCCTTCTGACCATTTCAGCAGCTGGTTCCACCCGAGTAGGCTTCACCACGATTCTGACCTTCTTCTTCTTCTTCTTTGGAGGACCATCCTCACTATCATCACCATCATCAGGCTTTCTCTTTGTCTTCTTGACCAGAGGGACATTAGATTCCTCAGAAGATTCGTCCAGAACCATCTTCCTCTGAGCTTTCTTCTTGGGAGGAGAAGGAAACTCTGGAGCTGGTGGTAGTCTGCTGACGAAGTCATCAAGGTCAATTTCGAATCCTTGAGCCCTTAGTTCTTCAACATAGCATCTGATGGCGTCAGGATTGTCTGCTTGAGTCCACAGAGGGTAGTCATTCAGAGGCATTCTTCTTCCTCTGATCTCAGAAGATGTGTCTTCATGAGCAGGAGCAATCTTCTTCTGGACCAAACCCATCTTCTTCAGAGAATTTGCAGTGAAGACATCACTGACAATTGTGCTCAAATCCTCTGTGCAACCAGCATTGATCAAATCTTGCACCAAGTTGCTTTCAATTAGAAAGTCTGAGAGCAGCCTCCCAAAAGGGATATATTTGATTGCAGACTTGATGGAGGCGGTGGTGCGAGACTTCCGGATGCATTCCTTCAAGTAGGAGAACAGGAAGTAGGGAAGGCAGATCTTCTCCTGATTTTGGATGAAGAACAACATCGCCTTCTGGTTGAAGTTGATGTAGTCTGGGGAACTGCCCTTCGGTCTCTGGTTTATGCAGTTGAGCAGGATCTTGTGCCAGATCCTGAGTTTGGGGTGAAGATCCATCACCTTGTAACTCGTCTTGCCCGGTTTGAAGGTGGTGTACAGAGCCTGGTTGACTATGTCCTTGGTGCTGGGTTTCAGCTTCGATTCCGTCAGTTGGAACCGATACCCATAAGCAGTTTCTGCACCTAGCAGATTCACGAATGACTTCTCAGTGATGATGATCTTCCTTCCAAGAATGTGAGAGACCACCTGAGTATCATCGCAGTCGGCGTGCTTCCAGAATTCCTTTACCAGTTTCTCATACACCGGTCCTCGAAGTCGGTTGAAGTAATTTCCCCAACCTTGAGCTTGGACTTCAGGACGAAGATCAAACCCATTTGCAGCCAAGTTGTCGAGGTTGAATCTCCATTCTGCCAGGACTTGGAGTTCCTCAGGAGGATAAACACAGTGAACGGCACAGCCCCGTTCTGCAATTGGAACACTCTGTTCTTGAGCTTGAACTTGTTCTTGTGTTGGATTCTCAGAGCCCCTTTGACCCGTTGCTAGACCAACTACCATGTGAGGGAATTGAGGTGCATCTGCAGTAGATCTTCTGGTTTGTCTCACCATTTTGAAGAGGTTGAAGGTTTGAGGTAGAAGATGAAGATTGAAAGATGAAGAGAGATCGAGAGAGAAATCGAGAAAAAAGGCGGTTTTGAAAAGCAGAGAGAGCGAGAGTGAAAACCGGAAGTGAAAGAGAACGTGTGTGTATAGTGGGTTTTATCAAATAACCGTTGTTGATTCAAAAAGCACTTTAAGATCAACGGCTGAAAATTAAAGATAGATAGTAACAGTAAAATACACAATCACACACAGGAGATAAGCATATCTACACGCAATCATAACAGACTGTCACACGGGCACAAGGAACTATGCATCAGAAATTCTGACGCACGTGTTGTTGTCTCAGCTTCAGAGTTAGTACCAGTGGGCACACACATTCTGATTGAGTTACCTTCTGGACTAGACATCTTCTGATCAAGAAGTATCATAGTCAGAGGTTCTGATCCATCTTCACTCTGGACAAAAGTCCATGTTTAGATTTTTCATAATAAAATTAAATCTATCCTCTGCTAAGGGCTTTGTAAAGATATCTGCCCATTGATGGTCAGTATCAACAAACTTCAGAAGAAGTACGCCCTTCTGTACATAATCTCTAATAAAGTGATACTTTACCTCAATGTGCTTTGCCCTTGAATGTAGGATAGGATTCTTACTCAATGAGATTGCAGCAGTGTTATCACAATAGATTGGGATATTGCTCTCAAGGATCTGATAATCCTCCAGCTGATGTTTCATCCAGAGCATCTGAGTGCTGCATATTGCTGCTGAGATATATTCTGCCTCTGCAGTTGATAGTGCAATGGTTGATTGCCTCTTGCTTGCCCATGAGACTAGATTGCTTCCCAGAAATTGACAATTTCCGGAAGTACTTTTTCTCTCTGTTCTATCTCCAGCATAATCAGCATCACAATAACCTGAAAGCTTATACTCTGATGTTTTCTTATACATCAAGCCAAGGTTAGTGGTGCCTTTCAGATACCTTAGGATCCTTTTAACAGCAGTTAAGTGGGTTTCCCTTGGATCTGATTGGAATCGAGCACATAAATGAACACTAAATAATATGTCTGGCCTAGATGCAGTTAAGTATAGAAGTGAACCTATCATGCCACGATAGAGCTTCTGACATACTTTACCACTTTTATCTTCTTTCTCCAGAATGCATGTAGGATGCATTGGAGTCTTGGCCACTGTAGATTCCAGCATATTGAACTTCTTCAGAAGTTCTTTAGTGTACTTTCTCTGATGGATATATGTTCCTTCTGGTGTTTGATCAACTTGTATTCCCAGAAAGTACTTTAATTCTCCCATCATACTCATCTCAAATTCAGCCTGCATCATCTCAGAAAATTCTTTGCATAGAGATTGATTAGCAGAACCAAATATAATATCATCAACATAAATTTGCACAATTAAGATATCATCTTTATAAGTCTTGCAAAAAAGAGTTGTATCTACTTTACCCCTTACAAACTCATTCTCCAGAAGGAATGAGCTAAGTCTCTCATACCATGCTCTGGGAGCTTGCTTCAGACCGTAGAGTGATTTCTTCAATTTGAACACATGGTCTGGTTTCTTTTCATCTTCAAAACCTGGGGGTTGATGAACATAGACTTCCTCTGAGATATAACCATTTAGGAAGACACTCTTTACGTCCATCTGATGTAGAACTATGTTGTGATTTACTGAGAAAGAGATCAACAGTCTGATTGCTTCCAGTCTTGCTACTGGAGCAAATGTTTAAGTGTAGTCTATTCCTTCCTGCTGGCTGTAGCCTTGAGCAACTAGCCTTGCCTTATTTCTGACTACATCTCCTTTCTCATTCAGCTTGTTTCTGAATACCCATTTCGTTCCAATAACATGGACACTCTCAGGCTTCTTCACTAAGCTCCAAACATCGTTCTTGGAAAATTGATTCAATTCTTCTTCCATGGCCAGAATCCAATCCTTGTCCTGAAGAGCTTCATCTATGGACTTGGGTTCAATTAAGGACACCAATCCTTTCAGACTCAGCAAGGTCTCTTCAGAGGGTCTGAAGGCAGATCTGGTTCTGACTGGTTCGTCTTTGTTGCCTAGAATCAATTCCTTAGGGTGAGCTGCAGTGATTCTGCTCTTCTTCAGAGTTTGTGAGTTAGAGGGACCAGCTTCTTCCTCTGGTTCATCTTCCTCTGGCTCAACTTCCTCTGGAGCTTTGCCTTTGTCAGAAACATTAATGCTTAAATCTGCAAACTTTTCAACTAGCTTTGACTGGTCAGAGTCAAGCTTATCATCAAATCTAACATGAATAGATTCTTCAATAGTCTTAGCATCAGTATTATAAAATCTAAAACCTTTAGATCTATCAGAATAACCAAGTAATAGACACTTAGAAGACTTAGCATCAAATTTATGCAATCTATCCTTAGTATTGAGAACATAACAAACACAGCCAAAAGGATGAAAATAAGAAATGTTGGGATTTATGTTCTTCCACAATTCATAAGGAGTCTTATTCAGAATTGGTCTCACAGAGATTCTGTTCTGAATGTAACATGCTGTATTTACTGCCTCTGCCCAAAAATGCTTAGCCATGCCAGTTTCTTGGAGCATGGTTCTAGCCATCTCCTGAAGAGTTCTGTTCTTCCTCTCAACAACACCATTTTGTTGAGGAGTTCTGGGACAAGAGAAATCATGTACAATTCCATAGGAATCAAACAGACTCTCAAACTTGTCATTCTCAAACTCTCCACCATGGTCACTTCTGACACGCACAATCCTACAAGCCTTCTCGTTTTGCACTTGAGCAATGAAGGTAGAGAACACAGCATGAGACTCATCCTTGCGGGTTAGAAACTTTACCCATGTCCAGCGGCTATAGTCATCAACGATAACCATCCCATATCTCTTGCCACCTATAGACTCAGTTTTCACTGGTCCAAAAAGGTCGATATGCAGAAGTTCCAACGGCCTTGAGGTTGAGACAACATTCTTTGCCTTGAAAGGGACTTTTGTGAATTTGCCTTTCTGACATGCTTCACAAAGAGCGTCTGAAGCGAACTTCAGATTGGGTAAGCCCCTGACAAGGTTTAGCTTGCTCAGCTGAGAAATCTTTCTCATACTGGCATGCCCTAACCGTCTATGCCATACCCACTGCTCTTCATTAACAGACAGAAGGCACTTCACATTCTGAGCCTCCAACTCAGATAATCTGATCTTATAGATGTTGTTCTTCCTCTTGCTGTTAAATAGAACAGAGCCATCGATCTGACTTACAGCCCGACAGGACTTTTGATTGAATATAACATCATAACCCTTGTCAGCTAATTGACTTATAGACAATAAGTTATGTGTTAAGCCGTCTACCAATAAAACATTATCAATGCATGGGCTACTATCTACACAAATAGTACCAGTACCAACAATTTTACCCTTTTCATTTCCTCCGAAGCCAACTTCGCCTCCAGGCTTAAGTTTCAGCTCTCGGAACATACG
>NC_080042.1:9135830-9138330 GCF_012489685.1 Lotus japonicus
TGGAAAACTCAGGATTCCACGTGAAATTCCAAGGTTTCACGTGGAAAACTCAAGTTTCCAAGTGAAATAGCCCAGGTTTCACGTGGAAAGGAAGGAAATTTCAACATTCCACGTGAAATTGGCCAAGTTCCACGTGAAAAGCTTGGAAAACTCAGGATTCCACGTGAAATTCCAAGGTTTCACGTGGAAAGCTAGGAAATCTCAGGATTCCACGTGAAATTCCAAGGTTTCACGTGGAAAACTCAAGTTTCCACGTGAAATAGCCAAGGTTTCACGTGGAAAGGAAGGAAATCTCCACATTCCACGTGAAATTGGCCAAGTTCCACGTGAAAAGCTTGGAAAACTCAGGATTCCACGTGAAATTCCAAGGTTTCACGTGGAAAACTCAAGTTTCCACGTGAAATAGCCCAGGTTTCACGTGGAAAGGAAGGAAATCTCAACATTCCACGTGAAATTGGCCAAGTTCCACGTGAAAAGCTTGGAAATCTCAGGATTCCACGTGAAATTCCAAGGTTTCACGTGGAAAGCTAGGAAATCTCAGGATTCCACGTGAAATTCCAAGGTTTCACGTGGAAAACTCAAGTTTCCACGTGAAATAGCCCAGGTTTCACGTGGAAAGGAAGGAAATCTCAACATTCCACGTGAAATTGGCCAAGTTCCACGTGAAAAGCTTGGAAAACTCAGGATTCCACGTGAAATTCCAAGGTTTCACGTGGAAAACTCAAGTTTCCAAGTGAAATAGCCTAGGTTTCACGTGGAAAGGAAGGAAATTTCAACATTCCACGTGAAATTGGCCAAGTTCCACGTGAAAAGCTTGGAAAACTCAGGATTCCACGTGAAATTCCAAGGTTTCACGTGGAAAGCTAGGAAATCTCAGGATTCCACGTGAAATTCCAAGGCTTCACATGGAAAACTCAAGTTTCCACGTGAAATAGCCCAGGTTTCACGTGGAAAGGAAGGAAATCTCCACATTCCACGTGAAATTGGCCAAGTTCCACGTGAAAAGCTTGGAAAACTCAGGATTCCACGTGAAATTCCAAGGTTTCACGTGGAAAACTCAAGTTTCCACGTGAAATAGCCCAGGTTTCACGTGGAAAGGAAGGAAATCTCAACATTCCACGTGAAATTGGCCAAGTTCCACGTGAAAAGCTTGGAAATCTCAGGATTCCACGTGAAATTCCAAGGTTTCACGTGGAAAGCTAGGAAATCTCAGGATTCCACGTGAAATTCCAAGGTTTCACGTGGAAAACTCAAGTTTCCACGTGAAATAGCCCAGGTTTCACATGGAAAAGAAGGAAATCTCAACATTCCACGTGAAATTGGCCAAGTTCCACGTGAAAAGCTTGGAAATCTCAGGATTCCACGTGAAATTCCAAGGTTTCACGTGGAAAGCTAGGAAATCTCAGGATTCCACGTGAAATTCCAAGGTTTCACGTGGAAAACTCAAGTTTCCACGTGAAATAGCCCAGGTTTCACGTGGAAAGGAAGGAAATCTCAACATTCCACGTGAAATTGCCCAAGTTCCACGTGAAAAGCTTGGAAATCTCAGGATTCCACGTGAAAAGCTTGGAAATACCATGATTCCACGTGAAACCATGCGAAACATTGAGAATTCATGCACCAAGAATGAATCTCCCTTGTGAAACCTAGGCTAATATGCATGGAAAACAAGTTTCCAGGGGCAAAGCTCAAGTCTCAATGAAAAGTTGGTTTGTCAATGCTATGCCATGGTGCCCAACATGTTACCGGATTCGGTAAAAACGTGGCAAAACAAAATCCCCGTGTGCATATTCAATGAAATTTTGTGGGAATGTTGGAAATATGCTCCTTGAGGTACACCAAAAATTCCAGAACAAAATTCGACCTCTAGGTACCGTTTTCTATTTTTACCGATTTCCCCCGTTTCGGTCGGAAAATCATATAAAAAAATCCCCGTGTGCATATGTAATGAAACTTTGTGGGAATGTTAGAGATATGATCCTTGATGTACAGAAAAAAATCCAGACCAAAATTCAACCTCAAGGTACCTTTTCCTATTTTTACCGATTTTCTCGGTTTCGTCCCAAGAAAAAATTCATATTAAATCCATCCCTTGCTGGAAGTTGATGAAACTTTGGGAACCATCTTGTTTCATTTTTATAAGCATGCCTGCAAAAAATCACGTCCAAATTCGACCTCTAGGTGCCCAAACTAAATTTATGTCTCCTCAAAAAAAGGGTATCATCTTGTACAAGTGTGGAATTGTTGCGTTTTCCTATAGTAGGGCAGGTGAAAAATCAGCCCAACGTGAAATTTTTAGAAATGCTATGGAATGCCCCCTTGAGCGTCCCGGGCTAGCTTTTCACCTCATTCCATGGCAAATGAGTGATTAAACGGATCAAATCACTCAAAATTCATGTCCCGATCAAAAATTGCGTCCCGACCGAGATTTTTCAAAATGGGTAAACGACAACCCAGTCACGATTTGTGACTTATCACACCCAGTTGTGGCACACAAACA
>NC_080042.1:9143267-9148267 GCF_012489685.1 Lotus japonicus
AAAAGAAACCAGACCATGTGTTCAAATTGAAGAAATCACTCTACGGTCTGAAGCAAGCTCCCAGAGCATGGTATGAGAGACTTAGCTCATTCCTTCTGGAGAATAAGTTTGTAAGGGGTAAAGTAGATACAACTCTTTTTTGCAAGACTTATAAAGATGATATCCTAATTGTGCAAATTTATGTTGATGATATTATATTTGGTTCTGCTAATCAATCTCTATGCAAAGAATTTTCTGAGATGATGCAGGCTGAATTTGAGATGAGTATGATGGGAGAATTAAAGTACTTTCTGGGAATACAAGTTGATCAAACACCAGAAGGAACATATATCCATCAGAGCAAGTACACTAAAGAACTTCTGAAGAAGTTCAATATGCTGGAATCTACAGTGGCCAAGACTCCAATGCATCCTACATGCATTCTGGAGAAAGAAGATAAAAGTGGTAAAGTATGTCAGAAGCTCTATCGTGGCATGATAGGTTCACTTCTATACTTAACTGCATCTAGGCCAGACATATTATTTAGTGTTCATTTATGTGCTCGATTCCAATCAGATCCAAGGGAAACCCACTTAACTGCTGTTAAGAGGATCCTAAGGTATCTGAAAGGCACCACTAACCTTGGCTTGATGTATAAGAAAACATCAGAGTATAAGCTTTCAGGTTATTGTGATGCTGATTATGCTGGAGATAGAACAGAGAGAAAAAGTACTTCCGGAAATTGTCAATTTCTGGGAAGCAATCTAGTCTCATGGGCAAGCAAGAGGCAATCAACCATTGCACTATCAACTGCAGAGGCAGAATATATCTCAGCAGCAGTATGCAGCACTCAGATGCTCTGGATGAAACATCAGCTGGAGGATTATCAGATCCTTGAGAGCAATATCCCAATCTATTGCGATAACACTGCTGCAATCTCATTGAGTAAGAATCCTATCCTACATTCAAGGGCAAAGCACATTGAGGTAAAGTATCACTTTATTAGAGATTATGTGCAGAAGGGCGTACTTCTTCTGAAGTTTGTTGATACTGACCATCAATGGGCAGATATCTTTACAAAGCCCTTAGCAGAGGATAGATTTAATTTTATTCTGAAAAATCTAAACATGGACTTTTGTCCAGAGTGAAGATGGATCAGAACCTCTGACTATGATACTTCTTGATCAGAAGATGTCTAGTCCAGAAGGTAACTCAATCAGAGTGTGTGTGCCCACTGGTACTGACTCTGAAGCTGAGTCAACAACACGTGCGTCAGAATTTCTGATGCATAGTTCCTTGTGCCCGTGTGACAGTCTGTTATGATTGCGTGTAGATATGCTTATCTCCTGTGTGTGATTGTGTATTTTACTGTTACTATCTATCTTTAATTTTCAACCGTTGATCTTAAAGTGCTTTTTGAATCAACAACGGTTATTTGATAAAACCCACTATACACACACGTTCTCTTTCACTTCCGGTTTTCACTCTCGCTCTCTGTGCTTTTCAAAACCGCCTTGTTCTCGATTTCTCTCTCGATCTCTCTTCATCTTTCAACCTTCATCTTCTACCTCAAACCTTCAACCTCTTCAAAATGGTGAGACAAACCAGAAGATCTACTGCAGATGCACCTCAGTTCCCTCACATGGTAGTTGGTCTAGCAACGGGTCAAAGGGGCTCTGAGAATCCAACTCAAGAACAAGTTCAAGCTCAAGAACAGAGTGTTCCAATTGCAGAACGGGGCTGTGCCGTTCACTGTGTTTATCCTCCTGAGGAACTCCAAGTCCTGGCAGAATGGAGATTCAACCTCGACAACTTGGCTGCAAATGGGTTTGATCTTCGTCCTGAAGTCCAAGCTCAAGGTTGGGGAAATTACTTCAACAGACTTCGAGGACCGGTGTATGAGAAACTGGTAAAGGAATTCTGGAAGCACGCCGACTGCGATGATACTCAGGTGGTCTCTCACATTCTTGGAAGGAAGATCATCATCACTGAGAAGTCATTCGTGAATCTGCTAGGTGCAGAAACTGCTTATGGGTATCGGTTCCAACTGACGGAATCGAAGCTGAAACCCAGCACCAAGGACATAGTCAACCAGGTTCTGTACACCACCTTCAAACCGGGCAAGACGAGTTACAAGGTGATGGATCTTCACCCCAAACTCAGGATCTGGCACAAGATCCTGCTCAACTGCATAAACCAGAGACCGAAGGGCAGTTCCCCAGACTACATCAACTTCAACCAGAAGGCGATGTTGTTCTTCGTCCAAAATCAGGAGAAGATCTGCCTTCCCTACTTCCTGTTTTCCTACTTAAAGGAATGCATCCGGAAGTCTCGCACCACCGCCTCCATCAAGTCTGCAATCAAATATATCCCTTTTGGGAGGCTGCTCTCAGACTTTCTCATTGAAAGCAACTTGGTGCAAGATTTGATCAATGCTGGTTGCACAGAGGATTTGAGCACCATTGTCAGTGATGTCTTCACTGCAAATTCTCTGAAGAAGATGGGTTTGGTCCAGAAGAAGATTGCTCCTACTCATGAAGACACATCTTCTGAAATCAGAGGAAGAAGAATGCCTCTGAATGACTACCCTCTGTGGACACAAGCGGACAATCCTGACGCCATCAGATGCTATGTTGAAGATCTCAGGGCTCAAGGTTTCGAAATTGACCTTGATGATTTCGTCAGCAGACTACCACCAGCTCCAGAGTTTCCTTCTCCTCCCAAGAAGAAAGCTCAGAGGAAGATGGTTCTGGACGAATCTTCTGAGGAATCTGATGTCCCTCCGGTCAAGAAGACAAAGAGAAAGCCTGATGATGGTGATGATAGTGAGGATGGTCCTCCAAAGAAGAAGAAGAAGAAGGTCAGAATCGTGGTGAAGCCTACTCGGGTGGAACCAGCTGCTGAAATGGTCAGAAGGACTGAACCTCCTGCCAGAGTGACTCGATCATCAGCACATTCAAGTAAGCCTGCACTTGCCTCTGATGATGATTTGAATTTATTTGATGCACTCCCTATTTCTGCTATGCTCAAACACTCCTCCAATCCCCTCACTCCTATTCCTGAATCCCAGCCAGCCGCACAAACCACCACTCCACCACATTCCCCAAGATCTTCCTTCTTTCAACCTTCTCCTACTGAAGCACCTCTCTGGAATTTGCTTCAGAACCAACCTTCTAGGTCAGAAGAACCAACCTCTCTCCTCACCATTCCGTACGACCCATTATCCTCTGAACCAATCATCCATGACCAACCCGAGCCAAACCAAACAGAACCACAACCCTGAACGTCTGATCACTCTGCTCCCAGAGCATCAGAACGTCCTGCTGCCAGAACCACGGATACCGACTCTTCAACAGCCTTTACACCTGTATCCTTCCCAATCAATGTTGCTGATTCTTCTCCCTCCAATAACTCTGAATCCATTAGAAAATTCATGGAGGTTAGAAAAGAAAAGGTGTCTGCCTTGGAAGAATATTACCTAACTTGTCCAAGCCCTAGGAGATATCCTGGCCCTAGACCTGAACGTCTAGTAGACCCAGATGAACCTATCTTGGCTAATCCTTTACAAGAGGCAGACCCCTTGGTTCAACAAGCTCACCATGTCCCTGACCAACAAGAGCCTATTCAACCAGAACCTGAACCCGAACATTCAGTGTCTAATCAATCCTCGGTTAGATCACCTCATCCTCTGGTTGAAACTTCAGACCCTCACCTTGGAACCTCTGAACCCAATGCTCCCATGATTAACATTGGTTCTCCACAAGGTGCCTCTGAAGCTCATAGCAGCAATCACCCAGCCTCTCCTGAAACCAACCTCTCCATAATTCCCTATACTCACCTTCAACCCACATCTCTCTCTGAGTGCATCAATATTTTCTATCATGAAGCCTCCTTGAGGCTCCGCAATGTGCACGGTCAGACTGACCTCAGTGAGAATGCTGAAAGTGTGGCTGATGAGTGGACCAATCTGAGCACTTGGCTAGTGGCTCAAGTTCCAATTATGATGCAGCTCCTGCATGCAGAGGGAAGTCAGAGCATTGAGGCTGCAAGGAAAAGGTTTGCTAGAAGGGTGGCTCTTCATGAACAAGAACAGAGAAATAAGCTTCTTGAAGCCATTGAAGAAGCCAAGAGAAAGAAGGCTCAAGCAGAAGAAGCTGCGCGTCTTGCAGCAGCTCAAGCTGAACAAGCCAGACTTGAGGCAGAGCGACTTGAAGCTGAGGCTGAAGCTCTTAGATGCCAAGCACTTGCACCAGTTGTGTTTACTCCTGCTGCTTCTGCTTCCATTCCAGATCCTCAAGCTGCTCAGAATGTTTCTTCCAGTTCTACTCAGCCAAGTTCATCCAGACTCGACATCATGGAACAACGTCTTGACACTCATGAATCCATGCTGATTGAGATGAAGCAAATGATGATGGAACTTCTGCGACGATCTGACAAACCTTAGTTTTAGGATCTCTTCTTTTTCTTTCTTTTTATCTAACGTTGTTTTATTTAAACTCTGTTTCTTTTTTTATTTACTTATTCTATTTTATTCGTTTGTGATTATATATGCGTATCTATATACTTGTGTCACATATGTTTGCTAAACTCGTTTTATTCATAATCTTTTTGCGTTTACATCATACATTACTTCCCTAAAAAGTCTAGAATGGAGGATCTCTCCTCATTCTTCTGCACTCCTGGCGCTGCTCTGACCTATCTTTCTCCAGACTCTCCAGTACATGCTGGATGTTGCTGAGCCTGTTCTTTAGCTCATCCCTCTCCAGAATCTCTTCTGAAGTCTTGAGCTTCTCTTCCAAACACTCTTTCTCTTCCAGCAGCTTGAGTTCAAGCCGGCTGAGTTCTTGCACCTCCTCCACGAAGGCAAGAAATTCCTTCAGGTCTCTCTCCAACTCTGGACGCAGGTCCTCTTCCAGCAGTGTCCGTGTTAGCTCCGAGATGGTCGTTGCATCCTCTGGATGCCTGATGTTCAGGAACAAGTCCTCTTCAAAGGCCTTCTTCCTCAGCTCTTCTAGTGCTAC
>NC_080042.1:9168267-9170767 GCF_012489685.1 Lotus japonicus
TGTCCACGTGGTCCTCCATGATGCGCCCCGAATACGTCGCTCGGTGGCTCGCGGGGTCAACCACCCACGACCCGGGGTCGTCCTGATCTATCATCTCATACCTAATCCCCCCCGAAGGGTGGACCATGGTGAACCAGTCCGCAATACTCATCTGACAAAAGGCGTTGTCCGCCAAAACACACACAGAAGACGCGAGGGTCAACTCTAGAGAACTATGTAGATAATAAACCCAATAGGTACAAGTAATAGATAGCCACTTAGGCTTATAGCTAGAGATGTCATTCCTAGGGTTGCATGTTCCACAATAACATAAACGCAATAATAGCAATTAGCATGTTCCAAATAGGTTTAACAATTACCAATCACACTCAACAACTAAATTAGTATGCATGTTGCATGATATGTATGCAGGTTAACCCAGTCAACCAATATGCAATCCGGAACGGATGGACATCAACGGATCAGCCCTTCACTAGCCACGGTGGTGCCATTTCGGCCCGCGTGCCTCTTACTCCAACAACAACGGTAGTCAGATCAGCCGTAACCCGTAGGTCTGCCATTTCGGTCTGCTACAAGAGACGTCTACAGACGCTCTATCACGGAAATCCGGGTCTTATGACCATTTTGGAATCCGACGAGGTCCAGAGTACGTCCTGTGTTAATACCCCATTAATGTTGCATGAATGCAGGATGATTAGTCAACCAACGTCTCCGATCTCACTCGACACGTCGCCACGTGTTCTAGGTAAATTAAAGTTTCTAAAAGCTTACCCTAAGGTAAAGTCGATTCTGCGACAAAAGACACCCTTCACGCCAACACATAACCCACGATGATCTCCAAATCATCCGACTCATCTCAATCCGATGGTCACAACTGCTCAGCGAGCACAGAGTATCATACTCTCGGAAACTAACGGTTTCCCGGACTTATCCCCAGGATAGCCCAACAACATCGCTGCTCCAACAGCACAACAACCAACGCTGCTCCAACAGCACAACAACAAACGCTGCTCCAACAGCACATCAACAACAGACTCAACACTTGGATCCGACGACACTTCTCGTTTTCCAAAACTATGATTTGCATCCAAAGCCTCCTTTCGAGATTTATACCATTACTTAAAGATTTAGAGGTTGTTTAATGTCTTATGAGTTTTCTTTACAAAATAATTATCCCTTTAGTCTTATCGCGAATCCTATAAGTTCTCGGGATCTTCGAATCCCCAAATGACTCCAGAGAATGTCTCGATCCATAAACCCTATACAAGGCCCGAATCTCATTCGTCCTATCAAACTTTCTCAAAACTCTCAAAATAAAATCGGCATGACCTGCCCGCTATTCTCACCATTCAGAATCTCAGATCTCATTGCATAAGTATAAATAACCCGGCACAACCAATCAACATGTCATATATCAATATATTAAACAATAACCACATAGCACTTAGCATATAAGGCATGCACCACACATCCTAAATTACCCAATTAGCACTTAGCATGTCATTCACTCATCAAAAACATTCAGTAGATGCATCATCTACATTGTCAGCCGAAGCCTCAGAAAACATTTTCCAATCACACACAATTCCAGTGCATAAACAGTAAACAATGTCGAAACATCGACCCTAAGCATTAACTAGAGATTCAGTGAGAAGCCCTCACCTGAAGGTTCTCCAGAATGATCGTCTAACGCTTCCTCACCAACAAAGCCTTGTTCCTCAGGGAATTCCTCAAAATCACCTTTAGAGCAAAACCACAGAAATACTATCAGAATCTATCGGAAACTAAACTATCAATACTTACTAAGGTTACACGAAGCAATACACACTCCGAGGTACGATAATCTAGCGCGAAAGGACAAGTTTTCGGAAAAGGAAATTTTCCTCCTCCCCCCTATAGGGCTCGGCCACTTTGGTTAATTGTGGGGTTCGATTTTTCTTCGATCAAACTTGGTTCCTATGCTTTCATAAGCCGTAACTAAGGGTATTCTGAACTCGGAAAAATTATCGGATCAAAAACTGTCGCAGGGGTATTTTGGTCATGATTTTTAACTTAGGATTTTCAAAACTGAAATCCCAAAAATAAAATTTTGCAGGGACGTCACCAACGACGTTTATGACAACTAATCCTACTAGCACTAAGCTAAGGCGATAGTTTTCAGCCTAAAGGTTGAAGCTTTACACCAAAAACTCCAAAAATGGGTATTTTAGGTTCAAATTGATTCCGGCGGAATTCCGGCGACATAACGGAAAATCTAACCCGGCAGAAGTGATCTTGGGCACATATAGAAGAGGTTTAGAATCAGAAATGAAAGATTCAGGATAGTTTTGCAAATACCCATAAACTATCCGCTCAGAAAACTCTACAGAAAAGCTATGGAAAAAACGATCAGAGGTAAGGATTAGCGACTATACCTCGAAACCTTGAAGCAGCAACTGATTAATCAACGATCAAGCAAGGATTGAACAAAATCTTCTTCTCCTTCTTCCTTGGTGAACTC
>NC_080042.1:9180767-9208267 GCF_012489685.1 Lotus japonicus
CGTCGCCACGTGTTCTAGGTAAATTAAAGTTTCTAAAAGCTTACCCTAAGGTAAAGTCGATTCTGCGACAAAAGACACCCTTCACGCCAACACATAACCCACGATGATCTCCAAATCATCCGACTCATCTCAATCCGATGGTCACAACTGCTCAGCGAGCACAGAGTATCATACTCTCGAAAACTAACGGTTTCCCGGACTTATCCCCAGGATAGCCCAACAACATCGCTGCTCCAACAGCACAACAACCAACACTGCTCCAACAGCACAACAACAAACGCTGCTCCAACAGCACATCAACAACAGATTCAACACTTGGATCCGACGACACTTCTCGTTTTCCAAAACTATGATTTGCATCCAAAGCCTCCTTTCGACATTTATACCATTACTTAAAGATTTAGAGGTTGTTTAATGTCTTATGAGTTTTCTTTACAAAATAATTATCCCTTTAGTCTTATTGCGAATCCTATAAGTTCTCGGGATCTTCGAATACCCAAATGACTCCAGAGAATGTCTCGATCCATAAACCCTATACAAGGCCCGAATCTCATTCGTCCTATCAAACTTTCTCAAAACTCTCAAAATAAAATCGGCATGACCTGCCCGCTATTCTCACCATTCAGAATCTCAGATCTCATTGCATAAGTATAAATAACCCAGCACAACCAATCAACATGTCATATATCAAAATATTAAACAATAACCACATAGCACTTAGCATATAAGGCATGCACCACACATCCTAAATTACCCAATTAGCACTTAGCATGTCATTCACTCATCAAAACATTCAGTAGATGCATCATCTACATTGTCAGCCGAAGCCTCAGAAAACATTTTCCAATCACACACAATTCCAATGCATAAACAGTAAACAATGTCGAAACATCGACCCTAAGCATTAACTAGAGATTCAGTGAGAAGCCCTCACCTGAAAGTTCTCCAGAATGATCAACTAGTGCTTCCTCGCACTCAAAGTGTGGGTCCTCAGGGAAATCCTCAAAAGCACCTTTACAATAAAATCACAGAATACTATCAGAATCTATCGGAAACTAAGCTATCGATACTTACTAAGGTTACTCGAAGTAATCTATACTCTAAGGTACGATAATCTAGCGCGAAAAGACAAGTTTTCGGAAAAGGAAATTTTCCTCCTCCCCCCTATAGGGCTCGGCCACTTTGGTTAATTGTGGGGTTCGATTTTTCTTCGATCAAACTTGGTTCCTATGCTATCATTAACCGTAACTAAGGGTATTCTGAACTCGGAAAAATTATCGGATCAAAAACTGTCGCAGGGGTATTTTGGTCATGATTTTTAACTTAGGATTTTCAAAACTGAAATCCCAAAAATAAAATTTTGCAGGGACGTCACCAACGACGTTTATGACAACTAATCCTACTAGCACTAAGCTAAGGCGATAGTTTTCAGCCTAAAGGTTGAAGCTTTACACCAAAAACTCCAAAAATGGGTATTTTAGGTTCAAATTGATTCCGGCGGAATTCCGGCTACACAACGGAAAATCTAACCCGGCAGAAGTGATCTTGGACACATATAGAAGAGGTTTAGAATCAGAAATGAAAGATTCAGGATAGTTTTGCAAAAACCCATAAACTATCAGCTCAGAAAACTCTACAGAAAAGCTATGGAAAAAGCGATCAGAGGTAAGGATTAGCGACTATACCTCGAAGCCTTGAAGCAGCAACTGATTGATCGACGATCAAGCAAACGATGAAGAAAATCTTCTCCTCCTTCTTCCTCTTTGTGGCCGCGGGTTTGGGTGGGGAAATGGGTAGTTTTTTTGGTTTTTTCTTCCTTTCTTTGCTATATATAGAAGGTGGAAATTCGCGGGAAAATGAAAGTTTCGCGAATCTGATTTTTCCGGCGTCATTCTCCATGAATTATTAGATATGTTTTGGCAAAAGAATTCCAAAACTATAAAGAGGTCTCCTTGTATTTTTTGGCAACTAATGCATAGTCGGTATAAAACTATTTTACCCGATAAGTTGCTTTTTGCATCGAATGTCGGAATAGAAAACTTCCTTCGGAAGAAAGATTGAAATCATCAAGAGAAATGGGTGTACGCGTGTAGAATATTCATTTGAAGCTCTGAATAGATAAAGTCCCCATAGTCGGGTGATTCTAGGGTTTTGAAATACCAGGGATTCGGTTTCGGCAAACTTCCGATGATTGGAATCGGACGTTCGTAGATCCTAGAGTTTCGCCTCGAAACGATTGTGATATATGGAAAAAGAGAAGTTCTAACATTTCTCTGAAGATTTTTGGAATTAACTGCCATCGTGCCTGTAACACCCCGATTTCGGTGGCGTCACTTTAGTAACTCAAAATAAAATAAAGCCGAAAAGCAGGTATTTTTTTTCGTTTTGTTTAAATAAAAAGACTTGTCGAAATAAAGACTCAACCCAATCGCGATTAACAGCGATTAATATACAATACAAGCACATCCCTCGCTGCAACTAAAAACATCGTCACGAGTGACCTCCAGTGATGGAAAGGTAGTGCCCGTGGGCAATTATGTACAAACTAAAACAAAAGGTCAAGTATTCTGAATACAGTCCTCCAACGAAAGTAAGTCGGCCCAAAACGGCCTCAAAAGACTTCCTACGTCCGACAAACTCCCTGTGATCCTCATGGAAGGGAATCACACGAAAAGCTAATAGTCGGGGACCTACCCTGCCCCAAAATAAGGAATGACAATTAGAGCTATGACTCTAACAACCAACTCAAAGACTCTAACCACCCATATCCCACACTACTTTCATCGACCCTTCCTCGATCAGTCCTGAAGTCCGGGTCCTCGTCGAAAGCTTCAGTAATAGTCATTACGCTCCTGGTCCTCCTCGAGTGACGAGTCATCACGAATCGGCTGACGGACGCCTGGCAGCAGGCCGACCGCCCAAACACAAACATACAAACAAAGCCAAGGCGCTAGGGTCAACTTACAGAATACAATAGATATACAACCAACATGCGATAAAGGGGGTATATATATGTTGTATATATACATATAAGTTATGTGTTGCCTACCCTAAGGTATATACATGACATGTTATCAAATCTCTTACACAATTCAATCATCAAACACATAACGATGTTTATCAACATCAAATCATCAAGTCTCAACAATTATAGTTAGAGTGCATGATATGTCATACAACGGTAATCATAATAAGATGCATGGTGTGCCAATGCAGAATATGCTGACACAAACCCGAATAACGTCACTCTGCTTGGCGACGGGACAAACCAATGGTATTGCCACTTAAAGGCTGGGCACCTCGAGACGGTCGTAACACTGGCCTCGTGTTTAACCATTTCTGCTCGGGCGTCGCTTATCACCTTTGGCTATAGTCAAGACGATCCAACTCTACATGGTTCGACCATTTCTGCTTGCTATGCCGGACATCAACAGGCACGATACAACTCTACATGGATGATCGTTACCTCCTGTTGTGCCAGGTATAGTCAGGACCGATTCAACTCTACACGGCTGATCGTTGCTTCCTGCTATACCGAAGTACTCCACTTGGCACTTCATCGCGTGTATGCATGGGTGCAATATGGTTAGCTAAACAACGATTCGTCCTCACAGGTAAAATTGGTTCATTGACCAAAGGCATCTACAACGAGAAACCTAGGCTATAGTCAAGTCGGTTGTGACCCCACGGGTTTAACCATTCTGCTTGCTACGCCAGACATCAACAGGCACGATACAACTCTACACGGCTGACCGTCACTACCTGTTGTGCCAAGTGTACTCTACTAGGTACCTTACTAACGCCCAGACCCTTGGCTAAAGCCCGTCTTCAAATTCTTCCCCATAAAATGAGTTCCCTTAAAACAATAGTTCTCTTATTAGGTAAAATGTTCCATCGTGAATTAGTCCATTATGTCGTTAATTCCAAAGTTCAGTTTTTCATTTCCAACACCTTTCAAAATAAAGTTCCCAAAGCTAGGATCACCGACCCATTCCCGTTTTCCAACTCACTTTCATTCGTAAGTCTTTTCCGTTGAATCATCGTCATTAATTAAAAACATTATATTCTTAGTAAGTATATTATGGATTTATTTACATAAAACATATTATGATTATTTTCGGTCCAAAACTCTATAAGTTCAAAGTTCCCATCAAACCCAAACAACTCTCCGAGAAAACACTAGATCCCCTAAAACAATGAAGGTTCGAACCTTGGTCCGACCTAACAAACGTTCCCAAAACAAACCCGTCCTTGTCATGACGAAGGTAAGTGTATTCTACACTCCCAAAAGTGGCATCAAAATGCACGAATATAGTCAGCACAATTTAATCATAAACGCAAATACATCAAGCTCTATCGAGCGATGAATCAATATGGCAGTGCTGTAAACATAACCTTGTCATATCCACTAGAAAGCGATAAGACAGAAACCAGTAAACGGCCGAAGCCTCTCAGAAAACGGAGACACACGTCTCATATAAGTTCACCCGGCCGAAGCCTCCAGAAAACATTTTCCAATTCAAAGCGATAAACAATATCCAAGCAATATTCAATATCAAGCAATACTCAAGTCGAAGTTATCGACGCCTACAATACAAATAGCTAGTAAGTAAGTTGCCCTAACCTCGAGTTGTTCTAGTCTCGCGGTGCAGGTCTCGCTCACAAGCTTGCTCAGTCAAGCCCAAGGTTTCCACAAACGAACCTTAGAGCAAACAAATCAAAAATCAATCAAATTAAGTCGATACAGTCGAAACAATCCTAACTAACGTTCGACAAAGCTCAAGAAGCTTCAGAGTACAACATTTAGGCACGAATGGAAGGGCTTCCCCCGAATGGATGAGTTTTGACTCGATTCAAGTTTTGTACAAAAACACTTTATTCGCTAAAACGTGCATAACTCGAGCTACAGAACTCGGAATGACACAAAACCAGCGCCAAAATTTCGACAATTGAAAGAGCTACGCAATGGCTCAGGTCATAGAGACTCAAAAATTATTTTTGGACACGGTACCCAAGCAAATAGGTTTCGGCCACTATGGAAAATAGGGTTTTCAAACTTTTTCTTCGATCTAAATCAATTCCTAGGTATTCTTAGGCGATATCTAGGCCAGGGAAACTCTCAGAAAAATTATCGGGTCGAAAACTGTCGCAGGGGTATTTTGGTCAATATTTTTAGCTCGGAAACTCAAAATCAGAATTTCGAAAAACAAATTAGATGGGGTCGATCCTAACGACATTTATAACAACTAATCCTACTAAAGCTAAGCTCATTCGTCAGTTTTAAGCGTAAAGAACGAAACTTTGCCCAGAAATGGGTATTTGATGCAAAAATTGATTCCGGCGGAATTCCGGCGACATTACGGGAAAACTAATCCGACAGAAGTGCTCTTGGGCACGTAGGGAAGATGTTTAGACAGAGAAACCAAGCTATTTGGACAATTTTACAAAAAGCTCCAAACTTTGAGCTCAGAAAAACATAGAAAAAGTCGACAGATCTGACGATCAGAAGTGAGAGATAGTAACTATACCTCGATGTCTTCGATTAGCAACGAACGGAACGACGATCGGTCAAGAATTGGAAAAAAAACACTTTTCCTCCTTTCCTCCAAGAGCTCTCGGCCGTGTGTGTGTGTTTTGGGATTTTTTTGTTTTTTTTTTTCATTTTTCATACTATATATAGGAAATGGAAAATGCGGAAAAATGAAAATTTCGCAATTCCGATTTTTCCTACTGATTCCAACGTATTTTAGACACGATATTCTTCCCGCTGAATCTTCTAATTCTTCAAAGAAATATCAGTATGATTTTTGGTTTTCGAGGCTTGTTTTTAATGCTTACCGGCATTAAAAATGCACTTTATGCACTTTATGATATTGACCTCGGATGCAGAAACTTCCTTCTGAAGAAAGATTTGGAACGTCGATTAGAGTGGGCACACGCGGATGAAATCTTTATTTGAAGCTCCGAATGGAAAAATTCTTCATCGTCCGTTGATTTTAGGGTTTCTGAGCTATCAGGGATTCGGTTTCGGCAAACCTCCGAGTATCGGAATTTGACGTTCTTACATTCTAGGGTTTCGTATCGAAACGCTAGTTATGGAAAGGAATAAGAGAAAGTCTTATATTCCTCTAGAAGATTTTTGGAAAATTTCCTATAGTGTTCCAAGGGTGGAAGTTAGTTGGAAATTATATTCCTATAGTGTTCCAAGGGTGGAACATAGTTTTGTTTCCTAAGGTTCTTGTCCTAGGTTTAAATGCGAATATTAGTCGTGCTATAACTCTTATCGACTTTGATACAATCTTTAGCCTTTCTTGAACTTTCTCCTTCACAAATTCACTCCTTCCATTTAACCCTTGTTCAGGTTTTCCCTTCACGTCACATCAAATTAATCGTGAAAAGGAATTTTATTCGATTTATTCCAAACTTAAAAACTTGGGTCTCACATTACTACCCTCCAAAAAGAAAGTTTCGTCCTCGAAACTTAAGGTTCAGCAAAACTCCGAATATTATTCCTTGGTCTTTTCATATAACTCCCATATAGCACCATGAAATCAATCTTCTACTTAGTCTCCATTCCAATTAAATCTCGACTTGAGCCTTAATACCTAGTGCATCACTAGACTCAATCCCTCTTAACATCCATTCATCAGCAACTTATAAGCTAATCATCATCTTAATATCTTACAATCCATCATTGTCATCTCCCTTTTTCGAGACTTCCCTTACTCGAACCATAAAACCAACCTTCACTTATTCGCAAACCACTTTACACTTACCTAAAATCCTTAACATTTCCCCCAAATCCGAACTTATTCCCTATAAGATCAAATTATAACTGTACCTCAGGAAACTTAACTAGTCGTTTTTTCATCCGATCCCTCAACATCCTGAGGTTTAACTACAATCGTTAATGCTAACACCACTAAATCTCCTATTCGAACATGATTTTCACCTCCCAAGGTCGATCTTAACCCTAAGATCCTCACTTAACTTAGTGAAATTCACTTGCTACCCTAGCATGCAACATCGAAATCCATAACAAAGCTCCATTCATTCTTAGACTCTAAGAAATTTGTCCACCTACAACAACCTCAAGTATTCATCTTAATACTAACTCTTTATTTCTGTAACTAGGTCGTCCTCCAATCAATCCGATACTCAGTCTCTCGATCAAAACCTGACAAACCTTGAGTCCTACGCACTTAAGACAAGAATTCATAGACTTAAGCCTAAACTTTCACCAAGTTTGGACCTCAAATGTCTTTTAATTCTTCAATACTTCTTAAATGAATATCCATTTCTTAAAACTATAACTCCTTCCCAAAGGGAATCAATTACTTAACAAGAACTTTACTTCCCAACTCAACTAATCCTCGATCCAATCAAATTAATCTTACCAATCCATCTATCAAAGTCCATCGCCAGTTCTGATTCCGAATATCACCCCCTCAATATTAAGTTGAGCAGGCCTAATACATCGAAGGTGAAGATTTAGAAAAACCCACTGGAACAGTCGATGAGTTCCTAACATCCAGTAGTCACAATTATCCCGACATCCAATCCTTAACGGTTCTGCTACGGAACTACGCACCCTCAACATAACGCGTATACTACCCATAAGGAATCTTCCTGAGATTCATCCTTCAGCTTCTAGCTTCTTGTCAAACGCATCGGTGCAAGACTACCTTCTAGGCTTAACGTGTTATTCTAAACCTCGTGTAACTTCTATAGTTTAAACACGAGCAACGGTAAAATAAGGTATTATTAGACGTAATAACTATAAAGTCAAAGCTCGACAGTAAGGGCAAGTTAGGTGTGTTGCACGTTCTACGGAAGTAATAAAGCATGTTATACTAGAATGAGAAAGAATAGGTAGAAGGTTACCATCGTTCTTGCGCTCTCCTCTGGTTAACTCCTCAGCTCCTTCACCATCCATGATATAAACTCTTCCTCTAGCAGCAGGGCGCTTTCCCCTTATGGTGTTAACAAATGGCTCAACCTTGGGTGTCTTGCAGTTGTTGGCCAGATGTCCTGGTAGATCACACTTGAAACACCTCGGCTTCCCCTTCGGGCATTTCGTGGAGTAGTGCCCAATCTCCCCGCATTTAAAACATGTTATCTCACGGCTCCCAGCTTGGCTTCCTGCTCCTCCCGCAGCAGCAATCGTAGGCTTGTACGGTCCTGGGGTAAACCCTTCCCCCGTAGGACGCTGATAAGGCTTCTTCATCTGTAACTTTCCTTTTCCCTTGTTGTCTTGGGAGCTCGACCTCATCGGTCCCCCAATTCCTGCTCTATTCATCCTTCTATTTTTCATCAGCTCCACCTCGGTGGCCTTCTCCACCAAAGTTTGAAACCGCATAATTCCCAACGGTCTCACTGAGTCCTCAATGTCAGCTCTCAGTCCCCTCACAAAGCGCTTGCACATATAGGGTTCATCAACCTGATCACGGAAAAATCGGAAGTGTTTGGCCAAAGATTCCAACTTAGCAGCATATTCCGGAATAGTCATGCTCCCTTGGCGAAGAGTCAGAAACTGCGACTCATGCTCGTCACGAGCACTATCAGGAAAATACTTCTCCAGAAAAGCAGCACGAAAAGAATTCCAGTTCACCTCAACATGGTTTGCCTCCATCATCCCTCTGGCGCCCCTCCACCAGTACTCAGCATCGCCCAGCAGTAGATGAGTTGCCAGGCCCACCTTGGCCCCTTCACTAGTCTGTAGTACTTCAAAAATCTTCTCAATCTCTTGGATCCAGAGATCCGCCTCGTCCGGGTCGGTCCCACCCGTGAACTTGGGTGGATTCTGTCTTCTGAAATCATTCAATCCCCTGTTCTGGTCCAGGGCTGCTTCTCTCTGAAGCCGGTGTAGCTCACGTGCATCCTCAGCAGCACGCCTATGTGCATTGTCATTCGTTTGTACAGTCATTGCTTGGACCAAAGTGGCCACCATCTCAGCAAGTTGGTTCGCGTTCACCATGTTCTGTATTCGTTTAGCAAACAGTCAGTGCCAATCATAAGATAGTATTATGCATAGCTATACAATATGATTAGGTAGCAACTTCAATCAATTAAAGCGAAAATCGCTTGCAGATAATCAATTTTCACTCTTCGCAGAGTCACACAACCTAGCATAGAAGACCTATTCCCCAAAGACTCCCGAAAGACTCGACAAGCTCTGATACCACAATGTAACACCCCGATTTCGGTGGCGTCACTTTAGTAACTCAAAATAAAATAAAGCCGAAAAGCAGGTATTTTTTTTCGTTTTGTTTAAATAAAAAGACTTGTCGAAATAAAGACTCAACCCAATCGCGATTAACAGCGATTAATATACAATACAAGCACAGCCCTCGCTGCAACTAAAAACATCGTCACGAGTGACCTCCAGTGACGGAAAGGTAGTGCCCGTGGGCAATTATGTACAAACTAAAACAAAAGGTCAAGTATTCTGAATACAGTCCTCCAACGAAAGTAAGTCGGCCCAAAACGGCCTCAAAAGACTTCCTACGTCCGACAAACTCCCTGTGATCCTCATGGAAGGGAATCACACGAAAAGCTAATAGTCGGGGACCTGCCCTGCCCCAAAATAAGGAATGACAATCAGAGCTATGACTCTAACAACCAACTCAAAGACTCTAACCACCCATATCCCACACTACTTTCATCGACCCTTCCTCGATCAGGCCTGAAGTCCGGGTCGTCGTCGAAAGCTTCAGTAATAGTCATTACGCTCCTGGTCCTCCTCGAGTGACGAGTCATCACGAATCGGCTGACGGACGCCTGGCAGCAGGCCGACCGCCCAAACACAAACATACAAACAAAGCCAAGGCGCTAGGGTCAACTTATAGAATACAATAGATATACAACCAACATGCGATAAAGGGGGTATATATATGTTGTATATATACATATAAGTTATGTGTTGCCTACCCTAAGGTATATACATGACATGTTATCAAATCTCTTACACAATTCAATTATCAAACACATAACGATGTTTATCAACATCAAATCATCAAGTCTCAACAATTATAGTTAGAGTGCATGATATGTCATACAACGGTAATCATAATAAGATGCATGGTGTGCCAATGCAGAATATGCTGACACAAACCCGAATAACGTCACTCTGCTTGGCGACGGGACAAACCAATGGTATTGCCACTTAAAGGCTGGGCACCTCGAGACGGTCGTAACACTGGCCTCGTGTTTAACCATTTCTGCTCGGGCGTCGCTTATCACCTTTGGCTATAGTCAAGACGATCCAACTCTACATGGTTCGACCATTTCTGCTTGCTATGCCGGACATCAACAGGCACGATACAACTCTACATGGATGATCGTTACCTCCTGTTGTGCCAGGTATAGTCAGGACCGATTCAACTCTACACGGCTGATCGTTGCTTCCTGCTATACCGAAGTACTCCACTTTGCACTTCATCGCGTGTATGCATGGGTGCAATATGGTTAGCTAAACAACGATTCGTCCTCACAGGTAAAATTGGTTCATTGACCAAAGGCATCTACAACGAGAAACCTAGGCTATAGTCAAGTCGGTTGTGACCCCACGGGTTTAACCATTCTGCTTGCTACACCATACATCAACAGGCACGATACAACTCTACACGGCTGACCGTCACTACCTGTTGTGCCAAGTGTACTCTACTAGGTACCTTACTAACGCCCAGACCCTTGGCTAAAGCCCGTCTTCAAATTCTTCCCCATAAAATGAGTTCCCTTAAAACAATAGTTCTCTTATTAGGTAAAATGTTCCATCGTGAATTAGTCCATTATGTCGTTAATTCCAAAGTTCAGTTTTTCATTTCCAGCACCTTTCAAAATAAAGTTCCCAAAGCTAGGATCACCGACCCATTCCCGTTTTCCAACTCACTTTCATTCCTAAGTCTTTTCCGTTGAATAATCGTCATTAATTAAAAACATTATATTCTTAGTAAGTATATTATGGATTTATTTACATAAAACATATTATGATTATTTTCGGTCCAAAACTCTATAAGTTCAAAGTTCCCATCAAACCCAAACAACTCTCCGAGAAAACACTAGATCCCCTAAAACAATGAAGGTTCGAACCTTGGTCCGACCTAACAAACGTTCCCAAAACAAACCCGTCCTTGTCATGACGAAGGTAAGTGTATTCTACACTCCCAAAAGTGGCATCAAAATGCACGAATATAGTCAGCACAATTTAATCATAAACGCAAATACATCAAGCTCTATCGAGCGATGAATCAATATGGCAGTGCTGTAAACATAACCTTGTCATATCCACTAGAAAGCGATAAGACAGAAACCAGTAAACGGCCGAAGCCTCTCAGAAAACGGAGACACACGTCTCATATAAGTTCACCCGGCCGAAGCCTCCAGAAAACATTTTCCAATTCAAAGCGATAAACAATATCCAAGCAATATTCAATATCAAGCAATACTCAAGTCGAAGTTATCGACGCCTACAATACAAATAGCTAGTAAGTAAGTTGCCCTAACCTCGAGTTGTTCTAGTCTCGCGGTGCAGGTCTCGCTCACAAGCTTGCTCAGTCAAGCCCAAGGTTTCCACAAACGAACCTTAGAGCAAACAAATCAAAAATCAATCAAATTAAGTCGATACAGTCGAAACAATCCTAACTAACGTTCGACAAAGCTCAAGAAGCTTCAGAGTACAACATTTAGGCACGAATGGAAGGGCTTCCCCCGAATGGATGAGTTTTGACTCGATTCAAGTTTTGTACAAAAACACTTTATTCGCTAAAACGTGCATAACTCGAGCTACAGAACTCGGAATGACACAAAACCAGCGCCAAAATTTCGACAATTGAAAGAGCTACGCAATGGCTCAGGTCATAGAGACTCAAAAATTATTTTTGGACACGGTACCCAAGCAAATAGGTTTCGGCCACTATGGAAAATAGGGTTTTCAAACTTTTTCTTCGATCTAAATCAATTCCTAGGTATTCTTAGGCGATATCTAGGCCAGGGAAACTCTCAGAAAAATTATCGGGTCGAAAACTGTCGCAGGGGTATTTTGGTCAATATTTTTAGCTCGGAAACTCAAAATCAGAATTTCGAAAAACAAATTAGATGGGGTCGATCCTAACGACATTTATAACAACTAATCCTACTAAAGCTAAGCTCATTCGTCAGTTTTAAGCGTAAAGAACGAAACTTTGCCCAGAAATGGGTATTTGATGCAAAAATTGATTCCGGCGGAATTCCGGCGACATTACGGGAAAACTAATCCGACAGAAGTGCTCTTGGGCACGTAGGGAAGATGTTTAGACAGAGAAACCAAGCTATTTGGACAATTTTACAAAAAGCTCCAAACTTTGAGCTCAGAAAAACATAGAAAAAGTCGACAGATCTGACGATCAGAAGTGAGAGATAGTAACTATACCTCGATGTCTTCGATTAGCAACGAACGGAACGACGATCGGTCAAGAATTGGAAAAAAAACACTTTTCCTCCTTTCCTCCAAGAGCTCTCGGCCGTGTGTGTGTGTTTTGGGATTTTTTTGTTTTTTTTTTTCATTTTTCATACTATATATAGGAAATGGAAAATGCGGAAAAATGAAAATTTCGCAATTCCGATTTTTCCTACTGATTCCAACGTATTTTAGACACGATATTCTTCCCGCTGAATCTTCTAATTCTTCAAAGAAATATCAGTATGATTTTTGGTTTTCGAGGCTTGTTTTTAATGCTTACCGGCATTAAAAATGCACTTTATGCACTTTATGATATTGACCTCGGATGCAGAAACTTCCTTCTGAAGAAAGATTTGGAACGTCGATTAGAGTGGGCACACGCGGATGAAATCTTTATTTGAAGCTCCGAATGGAAAAATTCTTCATCGTCCGTTGATTTTAGGGTTTCTGAGCTATCAGGGATTCGGTTTCGGCAAACCTCCGAGTATCGGAATTTGACGTTCTTACATTCTAGGGTTTCGTATCGAAACGCTGGTTATGGAAAGGAATAAGAGAAAGTCTTATATTCCTTTAGAAGATTTTTGGAAAATTTCCTATAGTGTTCCAAGGGTGGAAGTTAGTTGGAAATTATATTCCTATAGTGTTCCAAGGGTGGAACATAGTTTTGTTTCCTAAGGTTCTTGTCCTAGGTTTAAATGCGAATATTAGTCGTGCTATAACTCTTATCGACTTTGATACAATCTTTAGCCTTTCTTGAACTTTCTCCTTCACAAATTCACTCCTTCCATTTAACCCTTGTTCAGGTTTTCCCTTCACGTCACATCAAATTAATCGTGAAAAGGAATTTTATTCGATTTATTCCAAACTTAAAAACTTGGGTCTCACAGTGCCTAAAAGTGAAAATTAGCTATATACTAGGGTTTCTGAACTATCAGGGTTTAAGCGTAAAACGTTCGTGCTATAACTTTTATCGATCATAATGCAATCCTTGAACTTTTCCTGAACTTTCTCCTTCATAAATATATTTCATTTAATAAACTTTCGTTCAGGTTTCCCTTCACATTACATCAACCCTAATCGTGAATAAGAAGTTTATTCACTTAGCATGAACTTAAAAACTCGGGCCTTACATTACTACCCTCCAAAAAGAAAGTTTCGACCTCGAAACTTAAGGGTTAGTAAAAAGTTCTGGATACTGTTCTTGAATCTTCTCCTTCAGCTCCCATGTCGCATCACCAGTGTCTTTATTCCAAATGACCTTCACTAACTCGATCTCTTTCCCTCTCAACTGTTTTATCCTGGTGTCACCAATGCTAATTGGCGGTGTCTCGAAAGACAGATCATCCTTCAACTCAATATCATCCAGCTCGATAACATGTGTCGGATCCGCAATATATTTCCTCAGTTGTGACACGTGGAATACATCATGAATATTTGATAGAAATGGAGGTAGTGCAATCTGATATGCGACTGGTCCAATTCGACGAGTGATCTGATACGGTCCAATGAACTTGGGCGTAAGCTTCTTTGACTTGATTGCTCGACCAACACCCGTCGTCTGAGTAACTCTCAGAAATACATGATCTCCTTCTTCGAACTCCAGAGTTCTGGGCCTCTGATCTGCATAACTCTTCTGTCTACTCTGAGAAGTCCTCATCTTCTCTCTGATCTGCTTGATCTTCTCAGTGGTCTGTTGCAGAAGTTCCGGTCCTACCAACAGATTTTCTCCGTTTTGGTACCAACACAAAGGTGTTCTACACTTGCGGCCATACAAAGCCTCATACGGTGCCATACCAATGCTCGTATGAAAACTGTTGTTGTATGTGAACTCAATCAATGGCAATAAGGTATCCCAACTGCCCTTGTTGTCCAGAACGCAAGCGCGTAGCAAATCCTCCAACGACTGAATAGTTCTCTCAGTCTGTCCATCAGTCTGCGGATGATAGGCAGAACTTAGTCTCAGCCTCGTTCCCAAAGCTTCTTGAAGAGCTCCCCAAAAATGTGATGTAAACTTCGGGTCTCGATCGGATACAATACTTGTCGGTACTCCGTGAAGTCGTACAATCTCCGCTATATATAACTCTGATAGTTTCTCCACGTTGTACGTAGTCCTCACCGGTACGAAATGAGCCGACTTAGTCAGTCGATCCACGATTACCCAAATAGAATCGTATCCCTTCTGAGTTCTTGGCAAAGCCACGACGAAATCCATCGATATGCTATCCCATTTCCATTCTGGCACATCCAAGCTTTGTAGCATACCTGAAGACTTCTGATGCTCCACCTTCGCCTTCTGACATGTCAGACATGCAGCTACATACTCAGCCACTTGTCTTTTCATTCCTGGCCACCAAAAATTCACCTTCAAGTCCTGGTACATCTTCTTCATTCCAGGATGAATGCTTAACTTGCTCTTGTGACCTTCATCCATAATCAACCTTCTCAAGTCAGGGTTGTTAGGTACACAAACCCTATCCTTGCACCGTAGGATATTGTCACTTCCCACCTTGAATTCTGGGTCCTTACCTTGACTTACCAAATTTCTTTTCCCGAGCAGAAACTCATCTTGTGACTGTTGGTCTCGGATTTCCTCCATCAACCCATTGGTAATTCTGATCATCCCGAACTTCAGTTCTCCTAGCTCCGCAGGTGCCATACGATATGGTGCAATCGAAATCGGCCTTGTTCCCGGTACGATGTCTATCGCAAACTCAATGTCGCGTACAGGCGGCAATCCAGGTACATCGCCAGGAAAAACATCAGTGAATTCTTTCGCCACTGGAATACTGCCCACTTCCGGGCTCCCTTTGCTCTCCAAGCTCAGCAAAACAGAATACTCCTGAGATCCCTCGTTCAAAGCGACGCTGATGTGATTGGCGGATAGATACTCGGAAAGATCCGAATCAGGGAATACCACTCTCTTTCGGTTGCAGTCCAAAAGACAATGATAGCGGGACAACCAATCCATTCCTAGGATAACATCTAGGTTCTTAAGAGTTAGGCATACTAGGTTAGCATGGTAGATCCTATTGTTGTATGTTATCGGACAATACATGCATGCTAAATTAACAAGTAGAGTCTTGGCAGGAGTAGCAACTATCAGATCGAAGCTCAAAGCAGTAATAGGAAGTCTTAATCTGATCGCACACTCTCTAGAGATAAAAGAATGCGTTGCACCAGAATCAAAAAGTACGGATAGAAGATTACCGTCAATCCCGCAGTCGCCTCTAATCAGTCCATCGACTCCCTCAGCATCCTCACCATCCATGGTGTAGACTCTCGCCTTCGCAGCAGGACGCTTCCCTCGAGCTGTGTTGACGGTTGGTTCCGCCTTTGGTACCTTACACTGTGCCGCAGTATGCCCCATCTTATTACAGTTGTAACATTGAGGCCTCGTGTCGGGACAATCACGAGCATAATGCCCTGACTTCCCACACTTGAAGCAAATCAGTTCCCGGTTCTGAGTCTGACCTCCTGAACCACCAGCAGCACCCACCATGGGCCTGTAAGATCCTGATGCAAACCCTCTACCAGCAGGGCGCTGATACGGCCTCCTGTTCTGAAACCTTCCCCTGTTCTGATTATTCTGAGAGCTCGACCTCATCGGCCCTCCAGTTCCAGCCCGGTTCAACCTCCGGTTCTTCATCAGCTCCACTTCCGCGGCTTTCTCCACCAATGATTGGAATCGCATGATTCCCAGTGGCCTCACTGAGTCCTCAATATCGGGTCTCAGTCCATTCACGAAGCGCTTGCACATGTAGCGCTCGTCAACATGATCATTAAAGAATTCGAAATGCTTTGCCAAAGACTCCAGCTTCGAAGCAAATTTCGGTACAGACATACCTCCCTGACGGAGTGTCAAAAACTGCGCCTCCCTCTCATCCCGGGCACTTGTCGGAAAATACTTTTCCAAGAACGCGGTCCGGAACGAGTTCCAGTTGATCTCTTCATGGTTGGCTTCCATGATTCCCCTGGTGCCCTTCCACCAGTATTCAGCATCTCCTAGCAGAAGATAAGTCGCCATGCCCACCTTGGCACCCTCAACAGTTTGCAGAACACCGAAAATCTTCTCGATTTCCTGGATCCAGAGATCCGCTGCGTCTGGATCAGTACCACCAGAGAACTTTGGTGGGTTTTGCCTCCTGAAGTCATTGAGGCCTTTGTTCTGGTCCAGAGTGACTTCCCTCTGGCGCTGATGCTGTTCACGTGCTTCTTCAGTAGCACGCCTCATGGCATTATCATTTGCCTGTGCTGTTACCGCTTGGGCCTGCGCTGTTACCGCTTGGGCCATAGTGGCCATCATCTCAGCTAGCTGGTTAGTATTCACCATATTCTGTTAAAGGAAGCAAACAGTCAGTACTTATCATAAGATAGCATCTAGCATCACTATACAATATGAGTAAGCAATAACTTCAATCAATTTTTAAGCGAAAAATCGCTTGCAGACAATCAATTTTCACTCTTTGCAGAGTCACACAACCTAGCACAGAAGACCTATTCCCCAACAACTCCCGAAAGACTCGACCGTGCTCTGATACCACAATGTAACACCCCGATTTCGGTGGCGTCACTTTAGTAACCAAAATAAACTTAATGCGGAAAAACGTGAATATTTTTTTTTTTTTTTATAATAATAACTAAGACGAGACGGAATTAAATAAAACCCAAAAGCGAAAAGCAATAGAACTAATATACAATATATAAACAGCCCCCGCTGTAGTAGCAACCTCGTCACGAGTAACCTCCAGTGACGGAAAGAAAGTGCAACGCCCGTAGGCAATATATACAAACCAAATGAAAAGGGTGAAGTGCCCGCAACACCATCCCTCCAAACTGAGAATCAGCTGACCCAATGGCCTGAAAATAAGACCTCCTAAGTCCAACCAACTCTCTGTGATTCCCGTAAGGAAACCACACAAAAAGCTATAGGCGGATCTACCCTGTCCCCTAAGTAACAAATGAAGCAAGACTGTCAGAGCTAAAACTCTACTCCTACACTAATCCTAACTCGAGGAGCTCATACCAACACTCAAAACTATGTGCTAGCATGATCGTCGTCTGAATCAGAATCCAGAACGACCAAGTCTACCAACCCTATCCGTCCTCCCCTCGCAACCGCAGTGCGCTCCGATGCTGGACTCACGGGCTTAGGGCCCGAACCCTGATCATCAATGATCGCAACAGAGGGTGCACTAGACCCTGCCGAAGGCACTCCCACTGGAATCTCCTCTGAGGGATCCTCCTCCTCTGAAGATGACGGTGGCGGCGGTGCTCCTCCGAATCCTGGTCCGCAGTGAACGCCCGGTGGCAAGTTGAAGCTGATAGAGCATCGCCTCAACACTCCTGACCTCAAGAGTCCTCCACTATCCACGTGGTCCTCCATGATGCGCCCCGAATACGTCGCTCGGTGGCTCGCGGGGTCAACCACCCACGACCCGGGGTCGTCCTGATCTATCATCTCATACCTAATCCCCCCTGAAGGGTGGACCATGGTGAACCAATCCGCAATATTCATCTGACAAAAGGCGTTGTCCGCCAAAACACACACAGAAGATGCGAGGGTCAACTCTAAAGAACTATGTAGATAATAAACCCAATAGGTACAAATAATAAATAGCCACTTAGGCTTATAGCTAGAGATGTCATTCCTAGGGTTGCATGTTCCACAATAACATAAGCGCAATAATAGCAATTAGCATGTTCCAAATAGGTTTAACAATTACCAATCACACTCAACAACTAAATTAGTATGCATGTTGCATGATATGTATGCAGGTTAACCCAGTCAACCAATATGCAATCCGGAACGGATGGACATCAACGGATCAGCCCTTCACCAGCCACGGTGGTGCCATTTCGGCCCGCGTGCCTCTTACTCCAACAACAACGGTAGTCAGATCAGCCGTAACCCGTAGGTCTGCCATTTCGGTCTGCTACAAGAGACGTCTACAGACGCTCTATCACGGAAATCCGGGTCTTATGACCATTTTGGAATCCGACGAGGTCCAGAGTACGTCCTGTGTTAATACCCCATTAATGTTGCATGAATGCAGGATGATTAGTCAACCAACGTCTCCGATCTCACTCGACACGTCGCCACGTGTTCTAGGTAAATTAAAGTTTCTAAAAGCTTACCCTAAGGTAAAGTCGATTCTGCGACAAAAGACACCCTTCACGCCAACACATAACCCACGATGATCTCCAAATCATCCGACTCATCTCAATCCGATGGTCACAACTGCTCAGCGAGCACAGAGTATCATACTCTCGAAAACTAACGGTTTCCCGGACTTATCCCCAGGATAGCCCAACAACATCGCTGCTCCAACAGCACAACAACCAACACTGCTCCAACAGCACAACAACAAACGCTGCTCCAACAGCACATCAACAACAGACTCAACACTTAGATCCGACGACACTTCTCGTTTTCCAAAACTATGATTTGCATCCAAAGCCTCCTTTCGAGATTTATACCATTACTTAAAGATTTAGAGGTTGTTTAATGTCTTATGAGTTTTCTTTACAAAATAATTATCCCTTTAGTCTTATCGCGAATCCTATAAGTTCTCGGGATCTTCGAATCCCCAAATGACTCCAGAGAATGTCTCGATCCATAAACCCTATACAAGGCCCGAATCTCATTCGTCCTATCAAACTTTCTCAAAACTCTCAAAATAAAATCGGCATGACCTGCCCGCTATTCTCACCATTCAGAATCTCAGATCTCATTGCATAAGTATAAATAACCCAGCACAACCAATCAACATGTCATATATCAATATATTAAACAATAACCACATAGCACTTAGCATATAAGGCATGCACCACACATCCTAAATTACCCAATTAGCACTTAGCATGTCATTCACTCATCAAAACATTCAGTAGATGCATCATCTACATTGTCAGCCGAAGCCTCAGAAAACATTTTCCAATCACACACAATTCCAGTGCATAAACAGTAAACAATGTCGAAACATCGACCCTAAGCATTAACTAGAGATTAAGTGAGAAGCCCTCACCTGAAAGTTCTCCAGAATGATCAACTAGTGCTTCCTCGCACTCAAAGTGTGGGTCCTCAGGGAAATCCTCAAAAGCACCTTTACAATAAAATCACATAATACTATCAGAATCTATCGGAAACTAAGCTATCGATACTTACTAAGGTTACTCGAAGTAATCTATACTCTAAGGTACGATAATCTTTAGCGAAAAGACAAGTTTTCGGAAAAGGAAATTTTCCTCCTCCCCCCTATAGGGCTCGGCCACTTTGGTTAATTGTGGGGTTCGATTTTTCTTCGATCAAACTTGGTTCCTATGCTATCATTAACCGTAACTAAGGGTATTCTGAACTCGGAAAAATTATCGGATCAAAAACTGTCGCAGGGGTATTTTGGTCATGATTTTTAACTTAGGATTTTCAAAACTGAAATCCCAAAAATAAAATTTTGCAGGGACGTCACCAACGACGTTTATGACAACTAATCCTACTAGCACTAAGCTAAGGCGATAGTTTTCAGCCTAAAGGTTGAAGCTTTACACCAAAAACTCCAAAAATGGGTATTTTAGGTTCAAATTGATTCCGGCGGAATTCCGGCGACACAACGGAAAATCTAACCCGGCAGAAGTGATCTTGGGCACATATAGAAGAGGTTTAGAATCAGAAATGAAAGATTCAGGATAGTTTTGCAAAAACCCATAAACTATCAGCTCAGAAAACTCTACAGAAAAGCTATGGAAAAAGCGATCAGAGGTAAGGATTAGCGACTATACCTCGAAGCCTTGAAGCAGCAACTGATTGATCGACGATCAAGCAAACGATGAAGAAAATCTTCTCCTCCTTCTTCCTCTTTGTGGCCGCGGGTTTGGGTGGGGAAATGGGTAGTTTTTTTGGTTTTTTCTTCCTTTCTTTGCTATATATAGAAGGTGGAAATTCGCGGGAAAATGAAAGTTTCGCGAATCTGATTTTTCCGGCGTCATTCTCCATGAATTATTAGATATGTTTTGGCAAAAGAATTCCAAAACTATAAAGAGGTCTCCTTGTATTTTTTGGCAACTAATGCATAGTCGGTATAAAACTATTTTACCCGATAAGTTGCTTTTTGCATCGAATGTCGGAATAGAAAACTTCCTTCGGAAGAAAGATTGAAATCATCAAGAGAAATGGGTGTACGCGTGTAGAATATTCATTTGAAGCTCTGAATAGATAAAGTCCCCATAGTCGGGTGATTCTAGGGTTTTGAAATACCAGGGATTCGGTTTCGGCAAACTTCCGATGATTGGAATCGGACGTTCGTAGATCCTAGAGTTTCGCCTCGAAACGATTGTGATATATGGAAAAAGAGAAGTTCTAACATTTCTCTGAAGATTTTTGGAATTAACTGCCATCGTGCCTAAAAGTGAAAATTAGCTATATACTAGGGTTTCTGAACTATCAGGGTTTAAGCGTAAAACGTTCGTGCTATAACTTTTATCGATCATAATGCAATCCTTGAACTTTTCCTGAACTTTCTCCTTCATAAATATATTTCATTTAATAAACTTTCGTTCAGGTTTCCCTTCACATTACATCAACCCTAATCGTGAATAAGAAGTTTATTCACTTAGCATGAACTTAAAAACTCGGGCCTTACAGAAACCCTAAACCAACCCTCATGGGTGTGGTGGTACATGTGGATTTGATGGTTCTTAACCCTGATTGCTTGCAAGGTGAAACATATAAAACTGAATCCAAGTGAAGTTAGTGATGGAGATCCATGAAGCCACAGAGTAATTCATGAAATCACAGAGATAGTTTCACACAAGCTTTTCAGTACACATTTATCGTGAAATTCACGAGTTCCCTTCGGAATACTCAAGTTACCATGTGAAATTTCCCCAAGTTTCACGATGAAACCTATATAAACTCTAGTTTTCTTGATGAAAGTTAGTATTGCTCAAGTTTCCACGTGAAATGGGCAAGGTTTCAAGTGGAAAGCTTGGAAATCTTAGGATTCCACGTGAAATTGGCCAAGGTTTGACGTGGTAAGGAAGGAAATCTCAACATTGGACGTGAAATTGCCAAGGATTCACATGGATAGCTAGGAAATCTCAAGTTTTCACGTGAAATTTGCCAAGTTTCACGTGAAAAGCTTGGAAATGTCAGGATTCCACGTGAAATAGCCAAGGTTTCACGTGGAAAGCTAGGAAAACTCAAGTTTCCACGTGAAATTGCCCAAGTTTCACGTGGTAAGGATGGAAAACTCAAACATTCCACGTGAAATAGACAAGGTTTCACGTGGAAAACTCAAGTTTCCACGTGAAATAGCCCAGGTTTCACGTGGAAAGCTTGGAAATCTCAGGATTCCACGTGAAAAGCTTGGAAATCTCAGGATTCCACGTGAAAAGCTTGGAAATCTCAGGATTCCGCGTGAAAGGCCAAGGTTTCACGTGGAAAGCTAGGAAATCTCAACATTCCACGTGAAATTAACAAGATCTCACGTGGAAAACTCAAGTTTCCACCTGAAACAGCCCAAGTTCCACGCGAAAAGCTAGGAAATCTCAAGATTCCACGTGAAAGGCCAAGGTTTCACGTGGAAAGCTAGGAAATCTCAACATTCCACGTGAAATTGCCAAGGTTTCACGTGGAAACTCAAGTTTCCACGTGAAACAGCCCAAGTTCCACGTGAAAAGCTTGGAAATCTCAGGATTCCACGTGAAAGGCCAAGGTTTCACGTGGAAAGCTAGGAAATCTCAACATTCCACGTGAAATTGCCAAGGTTTCACGTGGAAAACTCAAGTTTCCACGTGAAACAGCCCAAGTTCCACGTGAAAAGCTTGGAAATCTCAGGATTCCACGTGAAAGGCCAAGGTTTCACGTGGAAAGCTAGGAAATCTCAACATTCCACGTGAAATTGCCAAGGTTTCACGTGGAAAACTCAAGTTTCCACGTGAAACAGCCCAAGTTCCACGTGAAACAGCCCAAGTTCCACGTGAAAAGCTTGGAAATCTCAGGATTCCACGTGAAAGGCCAAGGTTTCACGTGGAAAGCTAGGAAATCTCAACATTCCACGTGAAATTGCCAAGGTTTCACGTGGAAAACTCAAGTTTCCACGTGAAACAACCCAAGTTCCACGTGAAAATCTTTGAAATCTCAGGATTCCACGTGAAAGGCCAAGGTTTCACGTGGAAAGCTAGGAAATCTCAGGATTCCACGTGAAATTGCCAAGGTTTCACGTGGAAAACTCAAGTTTCCACGTGGAAAGGAAGTAAAACTCAACATTCCACGTGAAATTGGCCAAGTTCCACGTGAAAAGCTTGGAAATCTCAGGATTCCACGTGAAAGGCCAAGGTTTCACGTGGAAAGCTAGGAAATCTCAGGATTCCACGTGAAATTGCCAAGGTTTCACGTGGAAAACTCAAGTTTCCACGTGGAAAGGAAGGAAAACTCAACATTCCACGTGAAATTGGCCAAGTTCCACGTGAAAAGCTTGGAAATCTCTGGATTCCACGTGAAAGGCCAAGGTTTCACGTGGAAAGCTAGGAAATCTCAGGATTCCACGTGAAATTGCCAAGGTTTCACGTGGAAAACTCAAGTTTCCACGTGGAAAGGAAGAAAAACTCAACATTCCACGTGAAATTGGCCAAGTTCCACGTGAAAAGCTTGGAAATCTCAGGATTCCACCTGAAAGGCCAAGGTTTCACGTGGAAAGCTAGGAAATCTCAGGATTCCACGTGAAATTTGTAACACCCCGATTTCGGTGGCGTCACTTTAGTAACCAAAAGAAGTACTTAAGCGGAAAAACGTGAATTATTTTTTTTTCGACAATATAACTAAAGACAGAAAGCAATAAACTTCCCAACAAAAGATAAAAGAAACTACTATACAACTATATATACATGCCACGCTAAATACAACCACGTCACGAGTAACCTCCAGTGACGGGTGACAGAAAGAGAGTAACGCCCGAAGGCCATATGTACAGTCCAAGATAAAAATACTGTGTCCGCAACACTAAACCACAAAATCTGAGAACAAGTTGGCCCAGCGGCCTAAGAGAAGACCCCCTAAATCCAACCAGCTCTCTGTGATCTCCATAGGAAACCACACAAAAAGCTACCGGTAGGAAAACTACCCTGTCCCAAAACTGAAAGCATGACGGTCAGAGCATCGACACTACTCCTACACTATCCCTACCCGAGGAGCCCACACAAGCACTCGATCCTACACGCTAGCGCGGTCGTCATCCGAATCTGCATCCTGGACGACTAAGTCGACATACTCAACACTGCCCTCTCTGTCCACCCTAATGCGCTCCTGCACTGGCCTCTCGGGCTCGGGGCCCGGAACGAGATCCGCGACGACAGCAGCAGCAGTAGACGGACTAGACTCCGTCGAAGCCCCACCTACTGGCACCTCCTCAGAGGGGTCCTCATCATCCGAAGGGGATGGTGGCGGTGGAGGTCCTCCCAAACCGGGCCCACAGTGTACACCTGGAGGCAGGTTGAAGCTCACTATGTGCCTCCTCATCACTCCCTCCGTCAAGCGTCCGAATCGGTCGACACGGTCCTCCATGACCCGACCGGTGTAGGTCGCACGGTGGCCCTCGGAATCGACCACCCATGCACCTGGGTCGTCTTGATCAAGCATCTCGTACCTGGTCCCCCCCGAGGGGCTGACCATGGTAAACCAATCCCCCATACTCATCTGACAAATGGCGTAGTCCGCCCAAACACACACAGCAGACGCGAGGGTCAACTCCAAAGAATTATATAAATAATAAAACCAGATATAATATAGGGTAATAAATATTTGCCTCTCAGGCTTATACTTTTTGGGATAGCTTCCTAGGGTTGCATGTATCACAATAAATATAAAGAACCATAAAAAACAAGTAGCATGCCTCAAAAATAGGATAAACAGTTACCAATCACACTCTGCAACTAAGTCAGCATGTATGATGCATGAAATGCAATGCTGGGTAACAAAATGCATTCCGGAAGAAGGATGGACATCAACGAGGAGGCCCTAACACCAGCCACGGTGGGTACCTTCCTGCTCGCGTGTCTCTTACACCACACAAAAGTAGTCAGATCAGCAGTGAACCCGTAGGTCTGCCATTCCGTCTGCTACTGAGGACCACCGTAGTGTCCTAAATATGGAAATCCGGGTCTTATGACCATTTTGGAATCCACCGAGGTCCGGTATCACGCCGTGTATTAACCTCAAAATGAGTGCATGAATGCAAGTGATTAGCCAAACAACGTCTCCGACCTCACTCGACACGTCGTCACGTGTTCTAGCTAACTTATTGTCTCTAAAAAGCCTACCCTAAGGCAAACGTCGATTCTGCGACAAAATGAATTAATCAAAAGAAGAAGATACTTTGGAACTCATGGTTCCCAGCTAAACTTTAGATAGCCAATCAATAAACTGCTCATCGAGCGAAAAGGTACCGAAGTACTTGGAAACTTATAGTTCCCGGCTAAACTTTAGATAGCCAAACAATAAACTGCTCAACGAGCGAAGGAGTACGAATGTACTTGAAACTCATAGATTTCCTCAAAACTTGGACTCGACGACACTTCTCATATTTCCAAACTAATACTCAGGCTCTATGCTCTTATCTACGGATGTTATTATTGTTCAAAGGATTTAGAAATTGATTAATGTCTTATGAATTTCCGTGATAAAATAGATTTCATTTAATCTTATAATACTTCCAAAGAGTTTTCAGAGATCCCATAATCTCAAATAATTCCCTGAGAAGGTCTCGATCCATTAAAACATAACAAGGTCCGAACTCCGTTCGTCCTTCTAAACTTTCTCAAAATCTCATAAAAATTCGGCATGACTTGCCCGCAATCCTCACTCCTCAGAAATCTCAGGTGCACGTGGAATAGCATAAATAAAACAGCTCAGTCAAAAGCATAACAGCATATTCCAACACATCCTAAGTTAACCATGTAGCACATAGCATGTGAATCATTTAGCACACAATATCATGGCATCAATTACTCAACAAGGTCGGCCGAAGCCTCAGAGAACAATTCAGACATTTAGCAATTAAGTGCATAACACATAAATCAAGTCGAACTTGTCGACACCTAAAGCATTATCTAGTAATTCAGAGAGTAGCCCTCACCGGTGGGTCTTCCAGCTTCTTCCTCGAAATGTTCTTCAAGCTCTTCTCCTTGATCTCTGGGAATCTCCTCAAACGAACCTTAAGCAAAAATCACAGAAATCACACCAAGAGTTAGAAACTCAGCAATCAAAGAGTCCTAGGGTTACACGATACACCACTACCTCCGTGGTACGACAATCTAACGCGTTAAGACAAGTTTTCGAGATTGGGAGGGTCGATTTTTCTTCGATCAAACTTGGTTCCTAGGTTAACATAAGCCGTAACTAAGACGGTTCTAAGCTCGGAAAAATTTTCGGATCGAAAACTGATATAGGGGTAGTTTGGTCATTATTTTTAGCTCAAAATTTCAAAATTGGATTTTTGAAAAACAAATTGGATGGGGACGTCCACAACGACGTTATGACGACAAATCCTACTAGCACCAAGCCAAGTCGATAGATTAGCGCGTAAAGGTTGCGACTTTGCCGAAAAATGGGTATTTAAGGTAGAAATTGATCCCGGCGGCATTTCGTCGACATTCGACAAAATCTAATCCGCAGAACACGCTCAGGAGCATGCAGGGAAGAAGTTTAGACACTGAAATCAGCGTATTTGAACAGTTTTTCAAAAACCTCAAAATTTTGAACTCAGAAAGTCGTAGGAGAAATGGACAGAAACGACGATTCGAAGGAGAGTATAGTTTACCTACCTCGAGGTCTTCGATTAGTGACGATCGGTGAAGCAAACGGGCAAGAAACGATGAAGATCCGGATCTCTCTCTCTCTCTAGGAGCTCGCGGGTTTGGGGGAGGGGAAATGGGTTTTTTTGCAAAAAAATCTAATTTTCAAGCTATTTATAGGTTTTGGAAAAAGCGGAAAAAGGATTTTTTTGCGATTCCGATTTTTCCTGCGCGTTCCTCTGCGCATTCTAAGATAGGTTCTGGCGACAGAATTCCAGAACTCAAAACAGGATTCTTGGAATTAAACCAAAAGATCCAAAATCGGCATAAGTCGGTGTAAGTCGGATTATCCCGAAAAACTACTTTTTGCAGTGATCGTCGGATGAGAAAACTTCCTTCTGAAGAAAGATTAGGAATGATGAGAGAAATAGGAGAACGCGGGTGGAATCTTCATTTGCAGCTCCAAATAGAAAAAGTCTTCATCGTCTGTCGATCTTAGGTTTCTCGAACTATCAGGGATTCCGTTTCGGCAAACTTCCGAGAATTGAAATTTGACGTTCGTACTTTCCAGGATTTCGCATCGAAATAATTGTTTAAGGACGGAAAAGAGAAGTTCTAACATTTCTCTGAGGATTTTTGGAATTAGTTTCCATCGTGTCCTAAAGCGTAAATTAACTATTCACTAATACCTTTGACCTAGGATTAAGCGTATGTTAGTCGAGCTATAACTCTTTCGGTTTTTCGATAAATTCTTGGACTTTTCCTGAACCTTTTTCCTTCCCAAATTTATCTTAATCAAATAACTCTTTTATTTTATTCACTTATCCAAAGCGTTAAAACTTGGGCCTTACAAAATTGCCAAGGTTTCACGTGGAAAACTCAAGTTTCCACGTGAAATAGCCCAGGTTTCACGTGGAAAGGAAGGAAAACTCAACATTCCACGTGAAATTGGCAAAGTCCACGTGAAAAGCTTGGAAATCTCAGGATTCCACGTGAAACCATGTGAAACTTTGAGAATTCATGCACCAAGAATGAATCTCCCTTGCGAAGCCTAGGCTACTATGCGTGGGAAACAAATTTCCAGAGGCAAAACTCAAGTCTCAATGAAAAGTTGGTTTGGGAATGCCATGCCATGGTGCCCAACATGTTACCGGATTCGGTCAAAACGTGGCAAAACAAAATCCCCGTGTGCATATTCAATGAAATTTGGTGGGAATGTTGGAAATATGCTCCTTGAGGTACACCAAAAATTCCAAAACAAAATTCGACCTCTAGG
>NC_080042.1:9253267-9260767 GCF_012489685.1 Lotus japonicus
CCGACACTAGACCCTCGTGTAATCTTGTTGGTGGAGTTGTGTTGTATTGACCGACACTAACTCTTGGGTTGTTTTGAGTTTGGGTCGGAGCAGTTTTTGACCATCGAGATTTGATGAGTCAGATGACTCAAGAAGTCATCAAGGGTGATCGCACTCCTTTCATAAATAATTGTCTTTTGTCGCCGAATCGACATATACCTTCGGGTACAGTATATCTATATACCTTCGGGTACAGTATATACCTTCGGGTACAGTATATCTATATACCTTCGGGTACAGTATATACCTTCGGGTACAGTATATGCCTTCGGGTACAGTATATCTATATACCTTCGGGTACAGTATATACCTTCGGGTACAGTATATGCCTTCGGGTACAGTATATCTATATACCTTCGGGTACAGTATATACCTTCGGAGCTTCACTGAGGCGTGAGACTTCGTGAAAGCATGGAACTTCACTGAAGCGTGAGACTTCGTGAAAGTGAGTAAGCTTCACTGAGGCGTGAGACTTCGGGAAAGCAGAAACTTCACTGAGGCGGGAGACCTCGTGGAGACGGGAACCTTTGCTGAAGCGGGAGACTTTGCGGAGGCGTGCAACTTCACTGAAGCGTGAGACTTCGTGAAGGCGCGAAACTTCACTGAAGCGTGAGACTTCGTGAATGTGTGAGATTTCACTGAAGCGTGAGACTTCGTGAAAGCGTAAGACCCCATTGAAGCGTGAGACTTCATGGAAGCGTGAGATTTCATCGTCGTTTACCCTAGGGCAACGACAGGGAACATTGGTTTAGTTGGATACGTGTGTGTTGGGAGGACGATACATTGTTTGACTAACCTTATCACCTAACTTCATATGTTGAGATTATGATGATTTGATGTTGATGAACATCGTTAGATATTAATGATTGAACTGTGTAGGAGATTCGAGAACATGCTATGTATATACCTTAGAGTAGGCAATACATAACTTATATGTATATATATACAACATATGTATATACCCCCTTTATCACAAGTTGATTGTATATCTATTGTATTCTGTAAGTTGACCCTAGCGCCTTGGCTTTGTTTGTATGTTTGTGTTTGGGCGGTCGGCCTGCTGCCAGGCGTCTGTCAGCCAGTTCGTGATGATTCGTTGTGCGGGAAAGACCCGGAGCGGAACGACTATTACTGAAGCTTTCGACGAGGACCCGGACTTCATGCCTGATCGAGGGAGGGTCGATGATAGTAGTGTGGGGTATGGGTGGTTAGAGTCTTTTGGAGTTGGTTGTTACTGTAATAGCTCTGATTCGTTTTGCTTTTGGGACAGGGTAGGTTCCCGATGCATGGCTTTTTGTGTGGTTCTCTTACTGAGGGTTCACAGTAGTCAGTTGGACCATAGGGGTCTTTGCTTAGGCCATTTTGAGGCCGACTTTCTCCTAGTGGTTTGTAATTATACTTTTTCTCACTTACACTTCTGGGTCTGTATATATTTGCCTACGGGCACACTGCTTTGGAGTCACTGCGAGTGCGCGTGACATGGAGTGCAGCTGAGGCTGTACATGTTTATATTTGTTGTATATCGGTTAGTTGAGTAGTTGGGTTTTGTCTTTACTTCCTTATCGTTTTATTAAAAGAAAACGAAAAAAAATTACCTGTTTTCCGCGTAAAGATTATTTTTGGTTACTAAAGTGACACCTGGAAATCGGGGTGTTACATTGTGGTATCAGAGCTTAGTCGAGTCTTTTGGGAGTCTTTGGGGAATAGGTCTTCTGTGCTAGGTTGTGTGACTCTGCAAAGAGTGAAAATTGATTGTCTGCAGAGCGATTTTCGCTCTAATTGCTTGCGTTACTACTCAATCGGATTGAGTGGTTTGTCTAGTGCTACCGTATGGTTAGTACTAATCGGACGTTCGATGGGATATAGGATGGTGGATCTTAACCGGATGGCGGAGGCTACACGTGAGCATCATCAACGACTGATGGCGACAGCAATGTATCAACAAAGAGGAATGAACCGAACAGGAGCTGGGGGACCAATAAGGTCAGGATCTCAAGGCTACAACAGAAGGGAGAGCTACCATCAGTGGGGACCGTATCAGCGTTTCAAGGGAAGAGATCTTATCTCAAGAGTCTAAAAACCAACGACTGCTGATACTGGAGGGGAGTCAGTTGGTGACAAAGGTGTGACATGTACTCGTTGTGGAAAGTTTGGGCATTTTGCTAACAAGTGCTCAGTGACTGGATGGAGACGCTTCAAGTGTAACCGAGAGGGGCATCTAGCTGTGAACTGCAAGACACCCCAGGAGGAAACGTCTGATAGTAAGATGAAAGGGAATGATGCTACCGAAGGGACATGAAACAAGACTTCGGGAAGAGCAGTGACGTGTTACAGGTGCAGGGAAGTAGAGCACTATGCTAGTAAGTGCAAGATCAAGGGAAAACTATGCTTTAATTGCAACCAACCGGGACATTTCTCCAGAGATTGTAAGGCACTCAGGGGCGAATCATCAGGGAATGTTGGGAAAGGAAAACAACTTGCTCCAGAGGAAAGGATTCATGCCAAGGAGGGCAAGAGCTGAGGAGTTGAACGAGGAAGAACGTGGGAACGATGTAGGACCTTATTCGAGGTTGCTCGTGATTTAACTATAGAAGTTACACGAGGTTGGGAATAGCACACTAAGTCTAGAAAGTAGTCTTCCACCGATGCGTTTATGAGGAAGCTAGTAGTTGAAGAACGAATCTTAGGGAGATTCCGTATGGGTAGTATACGTGTCATGTTGAGGGTGTGTAGTTCCGTAGCGGGATCATTAAAGGATTTAGTATCAGGATATTTGTGACTACTGGAGGATAGGAACTCATTGACTGTTCCAGTGGGTTTTTCTAAATTTCCACCTTCGATGTATTAGGCCTGATCAACCTAATATTGAGGGGGTGATATTCGGAATCACAACTGGTTATGGACTTTGATAGAAAGACGGGTAAGATGAATTTGAATTGATTGAGGATTAGTCGGATTTGGGAGGAAAGTTCGTGTTAAGCATTTGATTGTAAAAGATTAAGATTTGAATCTGTGGAAGTCGATGAGTGTCGTATAGACATTGATTGGTTAGTTCGTGTGATTACTCCAAGTAGAGGTAGACCAAGTCAAGAGATTTAGTGCTGGAAAAGTATTAAGTAGTTTCTCGGAAGTTATGAAGTCATAGGTTATGTGATTGCTGAGGGGAGTTGTTAGAGACTAAATAAGTTGGATTTAATCATGTTTTAGATGATACCTTGATGGTAGCGAGATTGAGAAGAATTAGCTCTGAACTAGATTGTTATAGTCGAGTTCGAGGAATAAGTTTTGCTAAGCGTTTGATTAATATGTGGAGACATTATAGTCTTAAGAGATGAATTTTCGCTTGAAAAGTGTTGAATTAATGATTAAGTTGGAGAAAGAAAGTTTTAGCATAAGTTGAATACTTGAGGTTGTTGATATGGATTCCAAAGAAATATGCTGAGATTACTAAGTGAGATATACTAAGTTGGATTGAAATCTTAGGGTTAAGATTGAATCTTGAGAGCCGAGAATCGCGTACGAGTAGGAGATCTTATGGTTGTAGGTGTGACAATAGGAGTTGAATCTTAGAAGATTGAAGACCTGAAGGTGAGTTTCGGGTTAAGACCATTGATGTATAATATAAGAGTGATCTTGAAGTAAAGGAATTCTGGGTTGTGTAGAGTGTTAAGGTTGGTTATAAGTTGGTGATCGATTGATGTTGATTATGAGGTTGCGGACATAATGACCATGTGATAAGATTTGAATGATGTTGGCATAATAAGTTGTGAATGTGAAAGCATGACGACACTGGTCAGGTCGTTTGGGTAAGTGAAGGAGTTATAGTTTTTAAGAAACGAATATCCATTTAAGAAGTATTGAAGGATTAAAGGTCATTAGAGGACCAAACTTGGTGAAGGTTTAGGTTTTAAATCTATGAATGTCTGTCTAAGGTGTGTAGGACTCGAAGTTTGTCAGAATTTGATTGAGAGATTAAGAAGTTGAGTGACGAGATGGTGATGGAGTGACAAAAAGGAAAGTGTTAGTATTAAGATGAATACTTGAAGTTGTTATGTTTGGACAAGTTCCTCAGAGTCTAAGAGGGAATGAAACTTTGTTATGGATTTTGATGGTGCACATTACGGGTAACAAGTGAATTTTGCTAAAGTTGAATAAGAATCCTAGGGCTAAGGTTGTCCTAGAGAGCTGAGATTCCTGTACACATAAGAGATTTGGTGGTGTTAGCGGTTACGGTAAGAGTTAAATCTCAGAATGTTGAAGGATCGGATGATAAGATGGCTAGTTAAGTCCCTTGAGGTATAGTTATGATTTAATCTTCTAGAGGATAAGTCTCGATTTGTGCGAAGTGTTAGGAATTTCAGTAAGTGTAAATAGGTTTGAGTGAGGGAAGTTTTGAGGAAGAAGACGATAATAATGGATTGTTAGATATTAAGAAGAGGATTATCTTATAAGTTGTTGATAACTTGATGTTGAAGGGGATAAGATTAGTGAAGGACAAGAAATAAGGACATAAGTCGAGTTTTAATTCGAATAGTGACTAAGTAGAGGTTTGATTACTTGGTGTGTGTAAAGATAGTTACGAAGTTGGAGGTGTTTTAATGGACTATTAGATTCCAACGCAATATTTCGTCTAGGAGTTATCGAACGAACAAGTGGAGTTTTGGACTGTAGATGAAGATCACGAGGACGAGTTGAGTATTTACCTTAAGATGACAGAGAGGCACCGAGTTTAAGAAGAATTTCGGACGACCGAAAGTAAAGAAGTAAGTGGCTAAGATGGTGCGACTGCACGGAATGCCAACCGGTATCATTTCAAGCAGAGGTCCGACGCAAGTAATCGAGTCAGACGACATGAGGTTGAATGATGTTTTGTCTTTTGAGATGCCGATAGTTAGCAGTGGGGATAGAAGAGTGAAACAGTTAAGGGGAAGGCAGATTGCTTAAGTAAAGATTTTGAGGAACAATGACACAGGCACTACTACATGAGAATTGGAAGATAAGATCGAGGAACTGTATTCCGGACTTTCTCAGAACTCTGAGTTTCGAGGACGAAACTTTCTTTTTGGAGGGGAGTATTGTAAGACCTGGATTTTCAGAACAAGTTAAGTTTCCGACTCACGCGTAGAATCAGTGTAAGCGTGACAGGAGTTTGATATTTGAGGAAGATTAATGAAGAAGAAAGTTCAGGAATTGCTTGAGGTATGTTGCGTAGTCGCTGTAGGAATTAGTGCGAGTTGTCTGCACACCTGCCTTATGGCGAGCGTGTCCAGAATAGGCTATTTCGCTCTTAAAGCAACGTTTTGAGTGAGATTTCGAACTCTCGGAAAATTTAAAGATTCTCTTTATTTTTCCATCGACCAGCGTTTCATTTCGGAACTCTGGACTGTACGCACGATAGTATTTACTTTTCGGATGTCCGCCGACGCTAATTTCTTTGCTTCGAAACCTTAGTTTTGAGCAAAGGATGAAGACTTTTTCTATTCGGGACATCTAACGAAGATTCCGTCCGTGTTGCCAGACTTGTTTCGACATTTCCAATCTTTCTTCAGAAGGAAGTTTTGTCGTCCGGCGATCACAGCAAAAAGTAGTTTTTCGGGACAGATTTAACTTACACCGCTTTTGAGATTTTCGATATCGTTTTTCCCATATCATAGATATTTGTTTTGAGTTCTGGATTTCTGACGCCAGAATCTCTCTTAAAATTCCTCGGTGAACGTGCTGCAAAAATCGGAATCGCGAAATTTTCATTTTCCCGCGATTTCGCCCGCCTATAAATAGCGCGAAAAAGCAAAAATCCTCTCATCTTCACCATTGGAGGCCCAAATTCGTGGAGAGCAAGGGGGGAGGAGATTTTCGCGAAAACTTGACCAATCTTCGTGCAGTTCGTCCCTACTTCTAGGTATCAAGGTAACTAACACGATTCCTACCTCTGATTGTTGTTTCTATTGCGTTTCTGAAGTCGTTTCTGTGCTCTAAGTTTTGAGCTTTTCTAAAATTGTCCGATTTCTCTGATTTCTCGCTTGGGTTATGTTCCTTATGTTCCCCTGAGTCTAAAACCTCTGTCAGTAAACTCTGATTGCGATTCAGTTGTCCAGGATCTGAAAAATTGACTCAAAACCCTTTTTGTCTCACATTTCGAAACTTTATTGTCGAAAAGACTTAATCTGACTTCGTGCCTTTAGGATTTGTTGTCACGGATGTCATGAGGATCATTGCTGTCAAATTTGTTTTCAGAACTGATAACTTTGAAGTTTTGAGCCTTTATTTTGGACCAAAATGCCCCTGCGTAGTCGTATTTCGACCCGATTGTCCGAAAATTGTTCTAACAGTTTCTTTGCCTTAGTTTTACCCTAAAACTACCTTGTAAATTGATTTGATCGAAGAAAAAGAGCCGAAGCCCTTTTTCCTTTGAGGCCGTGGACTATTTCCTTTAGGGGGAGTTTTTCGGTTTCGAAAACTTGTCTTTTCGTACCTGATTGTCCTATTCTGAAGCTTTAATGCTTTGTCTATCGTTTATGTATTGTTTTGCGATCGAACTAATCGATTTTGTTTGGATTCTGCTTTGTTTTTCTCCGAGGTTCAGTTGAGGGAACTTTGGAAGACTCAGAGCAATTGTTTGAGGAGAACTTTGTTTGCGAAGCTGGAACAGCTCGAGGTTAGGGCAACTTGCTATATTTAGCTATGATTGCATGATAGGCGTCGATAAATTCGACTTATGCTTTATCTGATGTTGTTTATGATGATGATTTATTGTTATGATTGTTTTCATAACTTATGATATTGATGATGTGTTGAATTGAGCGTTTTGACGCAACTTCGGAGTGGAGGTTCATTGACCTGGTGATCTTTGACATTTCGGGTTGGATGAACAACCCTAGGCAAGTCCGAATGTGGGGTTTGAGACTTAGCCATTTGTTGGGATTCGTTGGAATTCCTAGACTTTCCCCGGGAAATGTATTTTGGGTGGTTGAATTTTGGAAACTTAGAATGATAGAGCTTTCGAAAAATAAAGACTTGGGAAACTTAGACTTTGAGAAATAAACTCATAATTTGACTAATTTGAATTGAAATCATTTTTATTAACGTTTAAGCATAGGAGAACTGAAGGGGAAAAATATTTACGAAAGGCGGGGAAAAGTCGACCTTTGTTGTGGGTTTGGAGAGTTATCGGAATTGGGAAAGCCACTAAGGTGAGCTATGGTGATGATTGAAAGTCACCGAGTACGTTAGTACTCTTGGGGAGTGTTGTGGAGCCGTGTTGTATTGACCGACACCTAGTGCTCTTGTTGTTTGGGCTGTGTTGTATTGACCGACACTAGACCCTCGTGTAATCTTGTTGGTGGAGTTGTGTTGTATTGACCGACACTAACTCTTGGGTTGTTTTGAGTTTGGGTCGGAGCAGTTTTTGACCATCGAGATTTGATGAGTCAGATGACTCAAGAAGTCATCAAGGGTGATCGC
>NC_080042.1:9265767-9272971 GCF_012489685.1 Lotus japonicus
AGACTGGAAAGTTTCTTTCTGGGTTTCGATGCAGATCTCTGGGATATTATTGTGGATGGCTACGAGCGTCCAGTTGATGCAGATGGCAAGAAGATCCCAAGGTCAGAGATGACTGCAGATCAAAAGAAGCTGTACTCACAACATCACAAAGCAAGAGCAATTCTTCTAAGTGCTATTTCCTATGAAGAGTACCAGAAGATTACAGATCGTGAGTTTGCAAAAGGCATTTTCGAATCTCTGAAGATGTCTCATGAAGGAAACAAGAAAGTCAAAGAATCAAAGGCATTGTCTTTGATCCAAAAGTATGAATCCTTCATCATGGAGCCAAATGAGTCCATTGAAGAAATGTTCTCCAGATTTCAGTTGCTTGTAGCTGGCATACGACCTCTCAACAAGAGCTACACAACAAAAGATCATGTCATAAGGGTCATTAGGTGTCTTCCTGAAAGTTGGATGCCTTTGGTGACTTCAATAGAGCTCACGAGAGACGTTGAGAATATGAGTTTAGAAGAACTCATCAGCATTTTGAAATGCCATGAGCTGAAGCGCTGAGAGATGCAAGATCTGAGGAAAAAGTCCATAGCCTTGAAATCCAAATCTGAAAAGGCTAAGGTTGAGAAGTTAAAGGCTCTTCAAGCTGAAGAAGAGGAATCTGAAGAAGCATCAGAAGATTCTGATGAAGATGAGCTGACTCTGATCTCCAAGAGACTCAACCGCATCTGGAAGCACAGGCAGAGCAAGTTCAAAGGCTCTGGAAAGGCAAAAGGAAAGTATGAGTCCTCAGGCCAGAAGAAGTCTTCAATCAAGGAAGTCACATGTTTTGAGTGCAAAGAATCTGGGCACTACAAAAGTGATTGTCCAAAGTTGAAGAAAGACAAGAAGCCAAAGAAGCACTTCAAGACGAAGAAGAGTCTGATGGTGACATTTGATGAATCAGAGTCAGAGGATGTTGACTCTGATGGTGAAGTCCAAGGACTCATGGCAATTGTCAAAGACAAGGAAGCAGAGTCAAAAGAAGCTGTTGACTCTGACTCAGAATCAGAAGGAGATCCTAACTCAGACGATGAAAACGAGGTATTCGCTTCTTTCTCTACCTCTGAACTGAAACATGCATTGTCTGATATTATGGATAAGTATAACTCCTTATTGTCTAAGCATAAGAAGCTGAAAAAGAACTTATCTGCTGTTTCCAAGACTCCTTCTGAACATGAGAAAATTATTTCTGATCTGAAAAATGATAATCATGCTTTGATCAATTCTAACTCTGTGCTTAAGAACCAGATTGCTAAGTTAGAAGAAATTGTTGCCTGTGATGCCTCTGATTGTAGAAATGAATCTAAGTATGAAAAGTCTTTTCAAAGATTCCTAGCTAAAAGCGTGGATAGAAGCTTAATGGCTTCAATGATCTATGGCGTAAGCAGAAATGGAATGCATGGCATTGGCTATTCTAAACCAATTAGAAATGAGCCCTCTGTGTCTAAAGCTAAATCCTTGTATGAATGCTTTGTTCCCTCTGGTACCATATTGCCTGATCCTTTACCTGCTAAAGTTGCTAAACACCCTCTTAAAAAGGGATCTTTCTCTATGACTAAATATCATGCAAATATTCCTTTAAAATATCATGTTGAGACACCCAAGGTGATCAGAACCTCTGGGGTAACTAACAAAAGAGGACCCAGAAAGTGGGTACCTAAGGACAAGATTATCTATGTTGCAGATATCCTTGATAGCTCCACTGAAACACCAATCATGGTATCTGGACAGTGGATGCTCGCGTCACATGACGGGAGAAAGGCGTATGTTCCGAGAGCTGAAACTTAAGCCTGGAGGCGAAGTTGGCTTTGGAGGAAATGAAAAGGGTAAAATTGTTGGTACTGGTACTATTTGTGTAGATAGTAGTCCATGCATTGATAATGTGTTATTGGTAGACGGCTTAACACATAACTTATTGTCTATAAGTCAATTAGCTGACAAGGGTTATGATGTTATATTCAATCAAAAGTCCTGCCGGGCTGTAAGTCAGATCGATGGCTCTGTTCTGTTTAACAGCAAGAGGAAGAACAACATTTATAAGATCAGATTATCTGAGTTGGAGGCTCAGAATGTGAAGTGCCTTCTGTCTGTTAATGAAGAGCAGTGGGTATGGCATAGACGGTTAGGGCATGCCAGTATGAGAAAGATTTCTCAGCTGAGCAAGCTAAACCTTGTCAGGGGCTTACCCAATCTGAAGTTCGCTTCAGACGCTCTTTGTGAAGCATGTCAGAAAGGCAAATTCACAAAAGTCCCTTTCAAGGCAAAGAATGTTGTCTCAACCTCAAGGCCGTTGGAACTTCTGCATATCGACCTTTTTGGACCAGTGAAAACTGAGTCTATAGGTGGCAAGAGATATGGGATGGTTATCGTTGATGACTATAGCCGCTGGACATGGGTAAAGTTTCTAACCCGCAAGGATGAGTCTCATGCTGTGTTCTCTACCTTTATTGCTCAAGTGCAAAACGAGAAGGCTTGTAGGATTGTGCGTGTCAGAAGTGACCATGGTGGAGAGTTTGAGAATGACAAGTTTGAGAGTCTGTTTGATTCCTATGGAATTGCACATGATTTCTCTTGTCCCAGAACTCCTCAACAAAATGGTGTTGTTGAGAGGAAGAACAGAACTCTTCAGGAGATGGCTAGAACCATGCTCCAAGAAACTGGCATGGCTAAGCACTTTTGGGCAGAGGCAGTAAATACAGCATGTTACATTCAGAACAGAATCTCTGTGAGACCAATTCTGAATAAGACTCCTTATGAATTGTGGAAGAACATAAAACCCAACATTTCTTATTTTCATCCTTTTGGCTGTGTTTGTTATGTTCTCAATACTAAGGATAGATTGCATAAATTTGATGCTAAGTCTTCTAAGTGTCTATTACTTGGTTATTCTGATAGATCTAAAGGTTTTAGATTTTATAATACTGATGCTAAGACTATTGAAGAATCTATTCATGTTAGATTTGATGATAAGCTTCACTCTGACCAGTCAAAGCTAGTTGAAAAGTTTGCAGATTTAAGCATTAATGTTTCTGACAAAGGCAAAGCTCCAGAGGAAGTTGAGCCAGAGGAAGATGAACCAGAGGAAGAAGCTGGTCCCTCTAACTCACAAACTCTGAAGAAGAGCAGAATCACTGCAGCTCACCCTAAGGAATTGATTCTGGGCAACAAAGACGAACCAGTCAGAACCAGATCTGCCTTCAGACCCTCTGAAGAGACCTTGCTGAGTCTGAAACGATTGGTGTCCTTAATTGAACCCAAGTCCATAGATGAAGCTCTTCAGGACAAGGATTGGATTCTGGCCATGGAAGAAGAATTGAATCAATTCTCCAAGAACGATGTTTGGAGCTTAGTGAAGAAGCCTGAGAGTGTCCATGTTATTGGAACGAAATGGGTATTCAGAAACAAGCTGAATGAGAAAGGAGATGTAGTCAGAAACAAGGCAAGGCTAGTTGCTCAAGGCTACAGCCAGCAGGAAGGAATAGACTACACTGAAACATTTGCTCCGGTAGCAAGACTGGAGGCAATCAGACTGTTGATCTCCTTCTCAGTAAATCACAACATAGTTCTACATCAGATGGACGTAAAGAGTGCCTTCCTAAATGGTTATATCTCAGAGGAAGTCTATGTTCATCAACCCCCAGGTTTTGAAGATGAGAAGAAACCAGACCATGTGTTCAAATTGAAGAAATCACTCTACGGTCTGAAGCAAGCTCCCAGAGCATGGTATGAGAGACTTAGCTCATTCCTTCTGGAGAATGAGTTTGTAAGGGGTAAAGTAGATACAACTCTTTTTTGCAAGACTTATAAAGATGATATCTTAATTGTGCAAATCTATGTTGATGATATTATATTTGGTTCTGCTAATCAATCTCTATGCAAAGAATTTTCTGAGATGATGCAGGCTGAATTTGAGATGAGTATGATGGGAGAATTAAAGTACTTTCTGGGAATACAAGTTGATCAAACACCAGAAGGAACATATATCCATCAGAGCAAGTACACTAAAGAACTTCTGAAGAAGTTCAATATGCTGGAATCTACAGTGGCCAAGACTCCAATGCATCCTACAAGCATTCTGGAGAAAGAAGATAAAAGTGGTAAAGTATGTCAGAAGCTCTATCGTGGCATGATAGGTTCACTTCTATACTTAACTGCATCTAGGCCAGACATATTATTTAGTGTTCACTTATGTGCTCGTTTCCAATCAGATCCAAGGGAAACCCACTTAACTGCTGTTAAGAGGATCCTAAGGTATCTGAAAGGCACCACTAACCTTGGCTTGATGTATAAGAAAACATCAGAGTATAAGCTTTCAGGTTATTGTGATGCTGATTATGCTGGAGATAGAACAGAGAGAAAAAGTACTTCTGGAAATTGTCAATTTCTGGGAAGCAATCTAGTCTCATGGGCAAGCAAGAGGCAATCAACCATTGCACTATCAACTTCAGAAGCAGAATATATCTCAGCAGCAATATGCAGCACTCAGATGCTCTGGATGAAACATCAGCTGGAGGATTATCAGATCCTTGAGAGCAATATCCCAATCTATTGTGATAACACTGCTGCAATCTCATTGAGTAAGAATCCTATCTTGCATTCAAGGGCAAAGCACATTGAGGTAAAGTATCACTTTATTAGAGATTATGTACAGAAGGGCGTACTTCTTCTGAAGTTTGTTGATACTGACCATCAATGGGCAGATATCTTTACAAAGCCCTTAGCAGAGGATAGATTTAATTTTATTCTGAAAAATCTAAACATGGACTTTTGTCCAGAGTGAAGATGGATCAGAACCTCTGACTATGATACTTCTTGATCAGAAGATGTCTAGTCCAGAAGGTAACTCAATCAGAGTGTGTGTGCCCACTGGTACTGACTCTGAAGCTGAGACAACAACGCGTGTGTCAGTTTTTCTGATGCATAGTTCCTTGTGCCCGTGTGACAGTCTGTTATGATTGCGTGTAGATGTGCTTCTCTCCTGTGTGTGATTGTGTATTTTACTGTTACTATCTATCTTTAATTTTCAACCGTTGATCTTAAAGTGCTTTTTGAATCAACAACGGTTATTTGATAAAACCCACTATACACACACGTTCTCTTTCACTTCCGGTTTTTGCTCTCGCTCTCTCTGCTTTTCAAAACCGCTCTTCTCGATTTCTCTCTCGATCCTTCTTCATCTTTCACCCTTCATCTTCTACCTCAAACCTTCAACCTCTTCAAAATGGTAAGACAAACCAGAAGATCTACTGCAGATGCACCTCAGTTCCCTCACATGCTAGTTGGTCTAGCAACGGGTCAAAGGGGCTCTGAGAACCCGGCACAAGAACGAGTTCAAGCTCAAGAGCAGATTGTTCCAATTGCAGAACGGGGCTGTGCCGTTCACTGCGTATTTGCTCCTGAGGAACTTCAAGTCCTGGCAGAATGGAGATTCGACCTCGACAACTTGGCTACAAATGGGTATGATCTTCGTCCTGAAGTCCAAGCTCAAGGTTGGGGAAACTATTTCAACCGACTTCGAGGACCGGTGTATGAGAAACTGGTAAAGGAAATTCTGGAAGCACGCAGACTGCGATGATACTCAGGTGGTCTCTCACATTCTTGGAAGAAAGATCATCATCTCTGAGAAGTCATTCGTGAATCTGCCTAGGTGCAGACACTGCTTATGGGTATCAGTTCCAATTCACTGAGTCGAAGCTGAAACCCAGCACCAAAGACAAAACCAACCAGGCCCTGTACACCACTTACAAACCGGGCAAGACGAGTTACAAGGTGATGGACCTTCACCCCAAACTCAGGATCTGGCACAAGATCCTGCTCAACTGCATAAACCAGAGACCGAAGGGCAGTTCCCCAGATTACATCAACTTCAACCAGAAGGCGATGTTGTTCTTCATTCAAGACAAGAGGAAGATCTGCCTTCCCTACTTCCTGTTCTCCTACTTGAAGGAGTGTATCCGGAAGTCTAGGACTACTGCCTCCATCAAGTCAGCAATCAAGTATATCCCCTTTGGGAGACTGTTGTCTGATCTCTTCATTGAGAGTGGCCTCATTCAAGATCTGATCAATGCTGGTTGCACAGAGGATTTGAGCACCATTGTACAGTGATGTCTTCACTGCAAATTCTCTGAAAGAAGATGGGTTTTGGTCCAGAAGAAGATTGCTCCTGCTCATGAAGACACATCTTCTGAGATCAGAAGGCAGAAGGATGCCTCTGAATGACTACCCCACTGTGGACTCAAGCAGATAATCCTGACGCCATCAGATGCTATGTTGAAGACCTCAGGGCTCAAGGATTCGAGATTGATCTTGATGAATTCTTCAGCAGACTGGCCAGCTCCAGAGTTTCCTTCTCCTCCCAAGAAGAAAGCTCAGAGGAAGATGATACTGGACGAATCTTCTGAGGAATCCGATGTCCCTCTGGTCCAAAAGAAGAAGAGAAAGCCTGATGATGGTGATGATAGTGACAATGAGGATGGTCCTCCCAAGAAGAAGAAGAAGAAGGTCAGAATCGTGGTGAAGCCTACTCGGGTGGAACCAGCTGCTGAAGTGGTCAGAAGGACTGAACCTCCTGCCAGAGTGACTCGATCATCAGCACATTCAAGTAAGCCTGCACTTGCTTCTGATGATGATTTGAATTTATTTGATGCACTCCCTATTTCTGTCTTGCTCCAACACTCCTCAAATCCCTCACTCCTATTCCTGAATCCCAACCAGCCGCACAAACCACCACTCCACCACATTCCCAAGATCTTCCTTCTTTCAACCTTCCCTACTGAAGCACCTCTCTGGAATTTGCTTCAGAACCAACCCTCTAGGTCAGATGAACCAACCTCTCTCCTTACCATTCCGTACGACCCATTACTTTCTGAACCAATCATCCATGAACAACCAGAGCCAAACCAAACAGAACCACAACCCAGAACGTCTGATCACTCTGTTCCCAGAGCATCAGAACGTCCTGCTGACAGAACCACGGATACAGACTCGTCAACAGCCTTTACACCTGTATCCTTCCCAACCAATGTTGCTGATTCTTCTCCCTCCAATAACTCTGAATCCATTAGAAAATTCATGAAGGTTAGAAAAGAAAAGGTGTCTACTTTAGAGGAATATTACCTTACTTGTCCAAGCCCTAGGAGATATCCTGGCCCTAGACCTGAACGTCTAGTAG
>NC_080042.1:9273071-9280571 GCF_012489685.1 Lotus japonicus
GTCTGGTTTCTTTCATCTTCAAAACCTGGGGGTTGATGAACATAAACTTCCTCTGAGATATAACCATTTAGGAAGGCACTCTTTACGTCCATCTGATGTAGAACTATGTTGTGATTTACTGAGAATGAGATCAACAGTCTGATTGCCTCCAGTCTTGCTACTGGAGCAAATGTTTCGGTGTAGTCTATTCCTTCCTGCTGGCTGTAGCCTTGAGCAACTAGCCTTGCCTTGTTTCTGACTACTTCTCCTTTCTCATTTAGCTTGTTTCTGAATACCCATTTCGTTCCAATAACATGAACATTCTCAGGCTTCTTCACTAAGCTCCAAACATCGTTCTTGGAAAATTGATTCAATTCTTCTTCCATGGCCAGAATCCAATCCTTGTCCTGAAGAGCTTCATCTATGGACTTGGGTTCAATTAAGGACACCAATCCTTTCAGACTCAGCAAGGTCTCTTCAGAGGGTCTGAAGGCAGATCTGGTTCTGACTGGTTCATCTTTGTTGCCCAGAATCAATTCCTTAGGGTGAGCTGCAGTGATTCTGCTCTTCTTCAGAGTTTGTGAGTTAGAGGGACCAGCTTCTTCCTCTGGTTCATCTTCCTCTGGCTCAACTTCCTCTGGAGCTTTGCCTTTGTCAGAAACATTAATGCTTAAATCTGCAAACTTTTCAACTAGCTTTGACTGGTCAGAGTCAAGCTTATCATCAAATCTAACATGAATAGATTCTTCAATAGTCTTAGCATCAGTATTATAAAATCTAAAACCTTTAGATCTATCAGAATAACCAAGTAATAGACACTTAGAAGACTTAGCATCAAATTTATGCAATCTATCCTTAGTATTGAGAACATAACAAACACAGCCAAAAGGATGAAAATAAGAAATGTTGGGTTTTATGTTCTTCCACAATTCATAAGGAGTCTTATTCAGAATTGGTCTCACAGAGATTCTGTTCTGAATGTAACATGCTGTATTTACTGCCTCTGCCCAAAAGTGCTTAGCCATGCCAGTTTCTTGGAGCATGGTTCTAGCCATCTCCTGAAGAGTTCTGTTCTTCCTCTCAACAACACCATTTTGTTGAGGAGTTCTGGGACAAGAGAAATCATGTGCAATTCCATAGGAATCAAACAGACTCTCAAACTTGTCATTCTCAAACTCTCCACCATGGTCACTTCTGACACGCACAATCCTACAAGCCTTCTCGTTTTGCACTTGAGCAATGAAGGTAGAGAACACAGCATGAGACTCATCCTTGCGGGTTAGAAACTTTACCCATGTCCAGCGGCTATAGTCATCAACGATAACCATCCCATATCTCTTGCCACCTATAGACTCAGTTTTCACTGGTCCAAACAGGTCGATATGCAGAAGTTCTAACGGCCTTGAGGTTGAGACAACATTCTTTGCCTTGAAAGGGACTTTTGTGAATTTGCCTTTCTGACATGCTTCACAAAGAGCGTCTGAAGCGAACTTCAGATTGGGTAAGCCCCTGACAAGGTTTAGCTTGCTCAGCTGAGAAATCTTTCTCATACTGGCATGCCCTAACCGTCTATGCCATACCCACTGCTCTTCATTAACAGACAGAAGGCACTTCACATTCTGAGCCTCCAACTCAGATAATCTGATCTTATAAATGTTGTTCTTCCTCTTGCTGTTAAACAGAACAGAGCCATCGATCTGACTTACAGCCCGGCAGGACTTTTGATTGAATATAACATCATAACCCTTGTCAGCTAATTGACTTATAGACAATAAGTTATGTGTTAAGCCGTCTACCAATAAAACATTATCAATGCATGGACTACTATCTACACAAATAGTACCAGTACCAACAATTTTACCCTTTTCATTTCCTCCGAAGCCAACTTCGCCTCCAGGCTTAAGTTTCAGCTCTCGGAACATACGCTTTTCTCCCGTCATGTGACGCGAGCATCCACTGTCCAGATACCATGATTGGTGTTTCAGTGGAGCTATCAAGGATATCTGCAACGTAGATAATCTTGTCCTTAGGTACCCACTTTCTGGGTCCTCTTTTGTTAGTTACCCCAGAGGTTCTGATCACCTTGGGTGTCTCAACATAATATTTTAAAGGAATATTTGCATGATATTTAGTCATAGAGAAAGATCCCTTTTTAAGAGGGTTTTTAGCAATTTTAGCAGGTACAGGATCAGGCAATATGGTACTAGAGGGAACAAAGCATTCATACAAGGATTTAGCTTTAGACACAGAAGGCTCATTTCTAATTGGTTTAGAATAGCCAATGCCATGCATTCCATTTCTGCTTACGCCATAGATCATTGAAGCCATTAAGCTTCTATCCACGCTTTTAGCTAGGAATCTTTGAAAAGACTTTTCATACTTAGATTCATTTCTACAATCAGAGGCATCACAGGCAACAATTTCTTCTAACTTAGCAATCTGGTTCTTAAGCACAGAGTTAGAATTTACCAAGCATGATTTTCATTTTTCAAATCAGAAATAATTTTCTCATGTTCAGAAGGAGTCTTGGAGACAGCAGATAAGTTCTTTTTCAACTTTTTATGCTTAGACAATAAAGAGTTATACTTATCCATGATATCAGACAAAGCATGTTTCAGTTCAGAGGTAGAGAAAGAAGCAAATACCTCATTTTCATCGTCTGAGTTAGGATCTCCTTCTGATTCTGAGTCAGAGTCAACAGCTTCCTTTGACTCTGCTTCCTTGTTTTTGACAATGGCCATGAGTCCTTGGACTTCACCATCAGAGTCAACATCCTCTGACTCTGATTCATCAAATGTCACCATCAGACTCTTCTTCGTCTTGAAGTGCTTCTTTGGCTTCTTGTCTTTCTTCAACTTTGGACAATCACTTTTGTAGTGCCCAGATTCTTTGCACTCAAAACATGTGACTTCCTTGATTGAAGACTTCTTCTGGCCTGAGGACTCATACTTTCCTTTTGCCTTTCCAGAGCCTTTGAACTTGCTCTGCCTGTGCTTCCAGATGCGGTTGAGTCTCTTGGAGATCAGAGTCAGCTCATCTTCATCAGAATCTTCTGATGCTTCTTCAGATTCTTCTTCTTCAGCTTGAAGAGCCTTTGACTTCTCAACCTTAGCCTTTTCAGATTTGGATTTCAAGGCTATGGACTTTTTCCTCAGATCTTGCATCTCTGAGCGTTTCAGCTCATGGCATTTCAAAATGCCGATGAGTTCTTCTAAACTCATATTCTCAACGTCTCTCGTGAGCTCTATTGAAGTCACCAAAGGCATCCAACTTTCAGGAAGACACCTGATGACCCTTATGACATGATCTTTTGTTGTGTAGCTCTTGTTGAGAGGTCGTATGCCAGCTACAAGTAATTGAAATCTGGAGAACATTTCTTCAATGGACTCATTTGGCTCCATGATGAAGGATTCATACTTTTGGATCAAAGACAATGCCTTTGATTCTTTGACTTTCTTGTTTCCTTCATGAGACATTTCAGAGAATCAAAAATGCCTTTAGCAAACTCACGATCTGTAATCTTCTGGTACTCCTCATAGGAAATAGCACTTAGAAGAATTGCTCTTGCTTTGTGATGTTGTGAGTACAGCTTCTTTTGATCTGCAGTCATCTCTGACCTTGGGATCTTCTTGCCATCTGCATCAACTGGACGCTCATAGCCATCCACAATAATATCCCAGAGATCTGCATCGAAACCCAGAAAGAAACTTTCCAGTCTATCTTTCCAATATTCGAACCTTTGACCATCGAACATAGGAGGCTTTGCATTGTAACCATCTCTTTAAGTTTCACTGGTGGTGGCAGCCATTGTTTTTCACACCGGCCCGGATCACTGAACACTGTTAGGTGTGGTAATCAGAACTTGCGCTCTGATACCAATTGAAGGTATGAAAAACGGTAGAAAGGGGGGGTTTGAATAACGTTTTCAGTACAAAACTTCCACCTTAAAGATTTTGGCAAATCTTTCGAGAACTTAAGTGCTAAAGATAAGAGATAGAAAAGCACACAAGGATTTTATCCTGGTTCACTTGATAAATCACTCAAGCTACTCCAGTCCACCCGTTAAGGTGATTTCTTCCTTCTTAGAATGAAGGCAATCCACTAATCAGGTAAGAGTTACAACTGCACTTGAAACCTACAAGTGACTAACAATTACACTGACTTAGCTCACACTAAGATTCACTCTCTTAGTCTTCTCTAGGATCCGATCAACCTTGATCTCCTAAAGGCAAACTATACAACTGTATATGAAGTTCTTGTTTACAAAGAAAGTGCTTCTAAAAAGCTTATAGTAAACACAATGAATTTCAGATGAAAGAAAGCTTAGAATATTTTGAATATGTCTTGCGCGTGTGTATTGCTTCTTCTTGGTTTCTTAGCCGCTTCTTTCAATCTTCAGCCTCTATATATACTCCAAGGATTAGGGTTGAGCGTTGCATGGGAAATGCTACCGTTGGAGGGCAGTTCTGGAAAATCCAGCTTCTGCTGTGGCTGAGAACGTTAGGTAGGTCGTCAGGAAGGTACACTTGCTTTTGTACTTGGATAGCGACTTGACCTTTTAACCTAGGAGACTTCTGATCAGGGGAATACTTCATATTGGAACTTGTGAAGCCGGTTGATCAGAGTCAGAGGGAAAGCACAGATCCTCTGACCATTGTATCTTCTGATTCTGAACTCAGAGGGAAGAACATGGCCTTCAGAGTTTCTTGCTTCTGGACTTCAGAGTTTCCACTATTCAGCTTCTGGATCTTCAGAGTCTTCTACACCATCAGAACATCTGAACCTTCAGTGTTTCTTGGTTATCAGAACTTCTGGATCTTCAGAGCTTCTAGCGACTGAGTCCACATCAGAGTTTGTATAGCTTCAGAACTTCTGAAGCTTTTCCACTGTTCATACTGAACATGGTGAATGCGAAAGCGTTGCTTGGGTCACTCTTTATACACAGTGCTTCTGATTTGTGTGAGATTGAGTTGAGGTCAGAGCCTGTAAATAGCACACTCAGAAAAACACGTTAGAGTACCACAATTGTTCATATCAAAAGGTTAACTTGTAATCATCAAAACATAGAGTTGTACTACTAGATAAAAACTTGATCTTACATCGCAGTCACGCAACTAAAAGGGACGTTCACTTGAAACAGGATTGCATGCCAACCGTTCGATGCAAAAGCATGGAGCCAGCCAGCAAAAACAACCCAAACACAACTCATACACCCTCACGTACAGTAGACCCAACACCACTAAACGTTCCACACCCCGCAATGCCAAGGCAAGCGAGCAAATGGAAGCATCGAGTAGCGCCATGTCTACATCGCTAGGTATGATGAAACCTGGAAATGTACCCACCGCATGTACCGATCGGGACTCGTTATTTGAGGGACAAGAAAAATCGCTTTCACAATCAACATTTTCTTCAAAAGAGATTTTATTTCAAGAGAAATCGCTTTCACAATCATTTTCTTTGAAAAGGTTTTCTTCGAAAAAGTCGGATCATTTTTTAGAAACATTTTCACAATCATTTACCATATGGCAAAAACTCACGTTTAGATCAAAAATCGCGTCCAAACTAGATCACACGACCCGCCGAGACATGCAACACGAATTTCGGTTCGTGCTGCGGCATCACGAATTGACCCCTGACGCTAGCGCCGTCACCGGAATCCCCACGCCAATGAGATTGTGGTCGGCATTCGGCACGTCAAGAGTGAAATCAATCAGCCACATCACATTCCAAACAGTTGGGACAACACAAAAATCAAGCTCCGAAAATGAGGATCGACGAATGCCCGACCGACGGGTTGAAGCTCACGAATTTGAGCTCGAACATGCCGGAGTCAAGCAAAAGCTTCACCAAACCTTAAGAACGCAATGTTTGTGTGCCACAACTGGGTGTGATAAGTCACAAATTGTGACTGGGTTGTCGTTTACCCATTTTGAAAAATCTCGGTCGGGACGCAATTTTTGATCGGGACATGAATTTTGAGTGATTTGATCCGTTTAATCACTCATTTGCCATGGAATGAGGTGAAAAGCTAGCCCGGGACGCTCAGGGGGGCATTCCATAGCATTTCTGAAAATTTCACGTTGGGCTGATTTTTCACCTGGATGCTCCCCCCTACTATAGGAAAACGCAACAATTCCACACTTGTACAAGATGATACCCTTTTTTTGAGGAGACATAAATTTAGTTTGGGCACCTAGAGGTCGAATTTGGACGTGATTTTTTGCAGGCATGCTTATAAAAATGAAACAAGATGGTTCCCAAAGTTTCATCAACTTCCAGCAAGGGATGGATTTAATATGAATTTTTTCTTGGGACGAAACCGAGAAAATCGGTAAAAATAGGAAAAGGTACCTTGAGGTTGAATTTTGGTCTGGATTTTTTTCTGTACATCAAGGATCATATCTCTAACATTCCCACAAAGTTTCATTACATATGCACACGGGGATTTTTTTATATGATTTTCCGACCGAAACGGGGGAAATCGGTAAAAATAGAAAACGGTACCTAGAGGTCGAATTTTGTTCTGGAATTTTTGGTGTACCTCAAGGAGCATATTTCCAACATTTCCACCAAATTTCATTGAATATGCACACGGGGATTTTGTTTTGCCACGTTTTTACCGAATCCGGTAACATGTTGGGCACCATGGCATGGCATTGACAAACCAACTTTTCATTGAGACTTGAGCTTTGCCCCTGGAAATTTGTTTTCCATGCATATTAGCCTAGGTTTCACGAGGGAGATTCATTCTTGGTGCATGAATTCTCAATGTTTCGCATGGTTTCACGTGGAATCATGGTATTTCCAAGCTTTTCACGTGGAATCCTGAGATTTCCAAGCTTTTCACGTGGAACTTGGCCAATTTCACGTGGAATGTTGAGATTTCCTTCCTTTCCACGTAAACCTGGGCTATTTCACGTGGAAACTTGAGTTTTCCACGTGAAACCTTGGAATTTCACGTGGAATCCTGAGATTTCCTAGCTTTCCACGTGAAACCTTGGAATTTCACGTGGAATCCTGAGTTTTCCAAGCTTTTCACGTGGAACTTGGCCAATTTCACGTGGAATGTTGAGACTTCCTTCCTTTCCACGTGAAACCTGGGCTATTTCACGTGGAAACTTGAGTTTTCCACGTGAAACCTTGGAATTTCACGTGGAATCCTGAGATTTCCTAGCTTTCCACGTGAAACCTTGGAATTTCACGTGGAATCCTGAGATTTCCAAGCTTTTCACGTGGAACTTGGCCAATTTCACGTGGAATGTTGAGATTTCCTTCCTTTCCACGTGAAACCTGGGCTATTTCACGTGGAAACTTGAGTTTTCCACGTGAAACCTTGGAATTTCACGTGGAATCCTGAGATTTCCTAGCTTTTCACGTGGAAACTTGAGTTTTTCACGTGGAATGTTGAGATTTCCTTCCTTTCCACGTGAAACCTGGGCTATTTCACGTGGAAACTTGAGTTTTCCACGTGAAACCTTGGAATTTCACGTGGAATCCTGAGTTTTCCAAGCTTTTCAC
>NC_080042.1:9308071-9313075 GCF_012489685.1 Lotus japonicus
AGACTTCTGATCAGGGGAATACTTCATATTGGAACTTGTGAAGCCGGTTGATCAGAGTCAGAGGGAAAGCACAGATCCTCTGACCATTGTATCTTCTGATTCTGAACTCAGAGGGAAGAACATGGCCTTCAGAGTTTCTTGCTTCTGGACTTCAGAGTTTCCACTATTCAGCTTCTGGATCTTCAGAGTCTTCTACACCATCAGAACATCTGAACCTTCAGTGTTTCTTGGTTATCAGAACTTCTGGATCTTCAGAGCTTCTAGCGACTGAGTCCACATCAGAGTTTGTATAGCTTCAGAACTTCTGAAGCTTTTCCACTGTTCATACTGAACATGGTGAATGCGAAAGCGTTGCTTGGGTCACTCTTTATACACAGTGCTTCTGATTTGTGTGAGATTGAGTTGAGGTCAGAGCCTGTAAATAGCACACTCAGAAAAACACGTTAGAGTACCACAATTGTTCATATCAAAAGGTTAACTTGTAATCATCAAAACATAGAGTTGTACTACTAGATCAAAACTTGATCTTACAATCTCCCCCTTTTTGATGATGACAAAACTAAGATTTTTGATGAACAATTCTTAAACATTAAACTGAATTCACTCAGAGTTTAGAGATATAGAATAATACTTATCCTGATGTGAATAGTTTATCTTGCTCATTCTGAATTCAAGTCACTGCTTGATTCTGAGCTTAGCTCCCCCTGAATCTAATACTTGATGAAAACGTTAGTAAAGTCTAGATTCTGAGCTAAAAAAATATAAGAGTTCAGAGTGAAAAGCTTATGACATAGATGAAAAACGAATAATCAGAGCGCATAAGTGATCAGAGTCATGGACAAGGTATCAGAGTCTTGGGTATCAGAGTCAACTTAGAATCACTTCAGACGAAGTGAAATGTATTCCTTGTATTTGCCCAGTGACACATCTATGGTCATGAAGGTGGAACTCTTAAAATCTCCAAAAGAAAAAATAAGTCACACTAACACATCTTACAAATCAAAAACTGGGTTTACTCCCCCTTTTTGTCATAAGCAAAAAGCTTGGGGTGTGAAAAACTTAGCTTGAAGTACAAGGTACTCCCCCTTAGAGAAGGTCTAAGTTTAAAAGAAAATGAAAACGATGTAAGAATCAGAGTTAGGCGAAAATAAATAGAAGAGTTAATGCAAGGGATGAACGTTTACCACCGGTCAAGTGAGTAAATAGAAGGGTCAGTTACCAAGAACTTAACCTCGAGAAACTGTAAGAGCATTAACTTTCAGAGAGAAAGTGAAGCCTATAAAAAGCGTTGGAGAGAAAGGTAAGCTTCACACCTCGAATAATTTTCAGTAAGAAAAAAAATGGCATCATACAACGTAGCACTAGAAGAGCTGAGGAAGAAGGCCTTTGAAGAGGACTTGTTCCTGAACATCAGGCATCCAGAGGGTGCAACTACCATCTCGGAGCTGACACGGACACTGCTGGAAGAGGACCTGCGTCCAGAGTTGGAGAGAGACCTGAAGGAATTTCTTGCCTTCGTGGAGGAGGTGCAAGAACTCAGCCGGCTTGAACTCAAGCTGCTGGAAGAAAAAGAAATTTTGGAAGAGAAGCTCAGGACTTCAGAAGACATTCTGGAGAGGGATGAGCTAAAGATCAGGCTCAGCAACATCCAGCATGTACTGGATCGTCTGGAAAAGGATAGGTCAGAGCAGCGCCAGGAGTGCAGAAGAATGAGGAGGGATCCTCCATTCTAGATTATATGATGTAAAGAAAGATGATGTAAACATAGAATTATGAATAAAAAAGACTTTTGCAAACATATGTGACATAAGTATATAGATATATATGCATATATAATCACAAACGAATAAAAGAGAATAAATAAATAAAAAGAAACAGAGTTTAACAAAAGGAAAACAAAGTTAACGAAAAAGAAGAAAAAGAAGAGATCCTAAAAACTAAGGTTTGTCAGTGCGTCTCAGAAGTTCCATCATCATTTGCTTCATCTCAATCAGCATGGATTCATGAGTGTCAAGACGTTGTTCCATGATGTCGAGTCTGGATGAGCTTGTCTGAGTAGAGCTGGAAGGAACATTCTGAGCAGCTTGAGGTTCTGGAATGGAAGCAGAAGCAGCAGGAGTAAACACAACTGGTGCAAGTCGCTCTGCCTCAGCCTCAGCTTCAAGACGCTCTGCCTCAAGTCTGGCTTGTTCAGCCTGAGCTGCTGCTTGACGTGCAGCTTCTTCTGCTTGTTCTTTCTTTCTCTTGGCTTCTTCAATAGCTTCAAGAAGCTTATTTCTCTGTTCTAGTTCATGAAGAGCCACCCTCCTAGCAAGCCTTTGCTTTGCAGCCTCAATGCTCTGACTGCCCTCTGCATGCAGGAGCTGCATCATAATGGAACTTGAGCCACTAGCCAAGTGCTCAGATTGTTCCACTCATCAGCCACATTTTCAGCATTCTCACTGAGATCAGTCTGACCGTGCACATTGCGGAGCCTCAAAGAGGCTTCATGATAGAAGATATTGATGCACTCAGAGAGAGATGTGGGTTGAAGGTGAGTATAGGGAATTATGGAGAGGTTGGGTTCAGGAGAGGCTGGGTGATTGCTGCTATGAGCTTCAGAGGCACCTTGTGGAGAACCAATGTTAATCATGGGAGCATTGGGTTCAGAGGTTCCAAGGTGAGGGTCTGAAGTGTCAACCAGAGGGTGAGGTGATCTAACCGAGGATTGGTTAGACACTGATTGTTCAGGTTCAGGGTCTGGTTGAATGGGCTCTTGTTGGTCAGGGACAGGGTGAGCTTGTTGAACTAACGGATCTGCCTCTTGGATAGGATTGGCCAAGATAGGTTCATCTGGGTCAACTAGACGTTCAGGTCTAGGGCCAGGATATCTCCTAGGGCTTGGACAGGTAAGGTAATACTCTTCCAAGGCAGATAGATACCTTTTCTTTTCTAACCTCCATGAATTTTCTAATTGATTCAGAGGTATTGGAGGGAGGAGAGTCAATAACATTGATTGGGAAGGATACAGGTGTGAAGGCTGTTGAAGAGTCTGTATCCGTGGTTCTGGCAGCAGGACGTGCTGATGCTCTGGGAGCAGAGTGATCAGACGTTCTGGGTTGTGGTTCTGTTTGGTTGGGCTCGGGTTGTTCATGGATGATTGGTTCAGAGGATAATGGGTCGTATGGAATGGTAAGGAGAGAGGTTGGATCTTCTGACCTAGAGGTTGGGTTCTGAAGCAAATTCCAGAGAGGTGCTTCAGTAGGAGAAGGTTGAAAGAAGGAAGATCTTGGGGAATGTGGTGGAGAGGTGGTTTGTTCGGCTGGCTGGGATTCAGGAATAGGAGTGAGGGGATTTGAGGAGTGTTGAAGCAAGGCAGAAATAGGAAGTGCATCAAATAAATTCAAATCATCATCAGAAGCAAGTGCAGGCTTACTTGAATGTGCTGATGATCGAGTCACTCTGGCAGGAGGTTCAGTCCTTCTGACCACTGCAGCAGCTGGTTCCACCCGAGTAGGCTTCACCACGATTTTGACTTTTTTCTTCTTCTTCTGGGGAGGACCATCCTCACTATCATCATCATCACCATCATCAGGCTTGCTCTTCGTCTTCTTGACCAGAGGGACATCAGATTCCTCTGAGGATTCTTCCAGAACCATCTTCCTCTTGGTTTTCTTCTTGGGAGGAGAAGGAAACTCTGGAGCTGGTGGAAGTCTGCTGACGAAATCATCAAGGTCAATCTCGAATCCTTGAGCCCTGAGGTCTTCAACATAGCATCTGATGGCGTCAGGATTGTCCGCTTGAGTCCACAGAGGGTAGTCATTCAGAGGCATTCTTCTTCCTCTGATCTCAGAAGATGTGTCTTCATGAGCAGGAGCAATCTTCTTCTGGATTAAGCCCATCTTCTTCAAGGAGTTTGCAGTGAAGACATCACTGACAATTGTGCTCAAATCCTCTGTGCAACCAGCATTGATCAAATCTTGCACCAAGTTGCTTTCAATGAGAAAGTCTGAGAGCAGCCTCCCAAAAGGGATATATTTGATTGCAGACTTGATGGAGGCGGTGGTGCGAGACTTCCGGATGCATTCCTTCAAGTAAGAGAACAGGAAGTAGGGAAGGCAGATCTTCTTCTGATTTTGGATGAAGAACAACATCGCCTTCTGGTTGAAGTTGATGTAGTCTGGGGAACTGCCCTTCGGTCTCTGGTTGATGCAGTTGAGCAGGATCTTGTGCCAGATTCTGAGTTTGGGGTGAAGATCCATCACCTTGTAACTTGTCTTGCCCGGTTTGAAGGTGGTGTACAGAGCCTGGTTGACTATGTCCTTGGTGCTGGGTTTCAGCTTCGATTCCGTCAGTTGGAAACGATACCCATAAGCAGTATCTGCACCTAGCAGATTCACGAATGACTTCTCAGTGATAATGATCTTCCTGCCAAGAATGTGAGAGACCACCTGAGTGTCATCGCAGTCTGCGTGCTTCCAGAATTCCTTTACCAATTTCTCATACACCGGTCCTCGAAGTCGATTGAAATAGTTTCCCCATCCTTGAGCTTGAACTTCAGGACGAAGATCATACCCATTTGCAGCCAAGTTATCGAGGTTGAATCTCCATTCTGCCAGGACTTGGAGTTCCTCAGGAGCAAATACGCAGTGAACGGCACAGCCCCGTTCTGCAATTGGAACAATCTGCTCTTGAACTTGAACTTGTTCTTGTGCCGGGTTCTCAGAGTCCCTTTGACCCGTTGCCAAACCAACTACCATGTGAGGGAACTGAGGTGCATCTGCAGTAGATCTTCTGGTTTGTCTCACCATTTTGAAGAGGATGAAGGTTTGAGGTAGAAGATGAAGTTTGAAAGATGAAGAGAGATCGAGAGAGAAATCGAGAAGAGCGGTTTTGAAAAGCAGAGAGTGCGAGAGTGAAAACCGGAAGTGAACGAGAACGTGTGTGTATAGTGGGTTTTATCAAATAACCGTTGTTGATTCAAAAAGCACTTTAAGATCAACGGTTGAAAATTAAAGATAGATA
>NC_080042.1:9328175-9330675 GCF_012489685.1 Lotus japonicus
CCACGTGAAATAGCCCAGGTTTCACGTGGAAAGGAAGGAAATCTCAACATTCCACGTGAAATTGGCCAATTCCACGTGAAAAGCTTGGAAAACTCAGGATTCCACGTGAAATTCCAAGGTTTCACGTGGAAAACTCAAGTTTCCACGTGAAATAGCCCAGGTTTCACGTGGAAAGGAAGGAAATCTCAACATTCCACGTGAAAAACTCAAGTTTCCACGTGAAAAGCTTGGAAATCTCAGGATTCCACGTGAAATTCCAAGGTTTCACGTGGAAAACTCAAGTTTCCACGTGAAATAGCCCAGGTTTCACGTGGAAAGGAAGGAAATCTCAACATTCCACGTGAAATTGGCCAAGTTCCACGTGAAAAGCTTGGAAAACTCAGGATTCCACGTGAAATTCCAAGGTTTCACGTGGAAAACTCAAGTTTCCACGTGAAGTAGCCCAGGTTTCACGTGGAAAGGAAGGAAATCTCAACATTCCACGTGAAATTGGCCAAGTTCCACGTGAAAAGCTTGGAAAACTCAGGATTCCACGTGAAATTCCAAGGTTTCACGTGGAAAACTCAAGTTTCCACGTGAAATAGCCCATGTTTCACGTGGAAAGGAAGGAAATCTCAACATTCCATGTGAAAAACTCAAGTTTCCACGTGAAAAGCTTGGAAATCTCAGGATTCCACGTGAAATTCCAAGGTTTCACGTGGAAAAGTCAAGTTTCCACGTGAAATAGCCCAGGTTTCACGTGGAAAGGAAGGAAATCTCAACATTCCACGTGAAATTGGCCAAGTTCCACGTGAAAAGCTTGGAAAACTCAGGATTCCACGTGAAATTCCAAGGTTTCACGTGGAAAACTCAAGTTTCCACGTGAAATAGCCCAGTTTCACGTGGAAAGGAAGGAAATCTCAACATTCCATGTGAAAAACTCAAGTTTCCACGTGAAAAGCTTGGAAATCTCCGGATTCCACGTGAAATTCCAAGGTTTCACGTGGAAAACTCAAGTTTCCACGTGAAATAGCCCAGGTTTCACGTGGAAAGGAAGGAAATCTCAACATTCCACGTGAAATTGGCCAATTCCACGTGAAAAGCTTGGAAAACTCAGGATTCCACGTGAAATTCCAAGGTTTCACGTGGAAAACTCAAGTTTCCACCTGAAATAGCCCAGGTTTCACGTGGAAAGGAAGGAAATCTCAACATTCCACGTGAAAAACTCAAGTTTCCACGTGAAAAGCTTGGAAATCTCAGGATTCCACGTGAAATTCCAAGGTTTCACGTGGAAAACTCAAGTTTCCACGTGAAATAGCCCAGGTTTCACGTGGAAAGGAAGGAAATCTCAACATTCCACGTGAAATTGGCCAAGTTCCACGTGAAAAGCTTGGAAAACTCAGGATTCCACGTGAAATTCCAAGGTTTCACGTGGAAAACTCAAGTTTCCACGTGAAATAGCCCAGGTTTCACGTGGAAAGGAAGGAAATCTCAACATTCCACGTGAAATTGGCCAAGTTCCACGTGAAAAGCTTGGAAAACTCAGGATTCCACGTGAAATTCCAAGGTTTCACGTGGAAAACTCAAGTTTCCACGTGAAATAGCCCAGGTTTCACGTGGAAAGGAAGGAAATCTCAACATTCCACGTGAAATTGGCCAAATTCCACGTGAAAAGCTTGGAAAACTCAAGATTCCACGTGAAATTCCAAGGTTTCACGTGGAAAACTCAAGTTTCCACGTGAAATAGCCCAGGTTTCACGTGGAAAGGAAGGAAATCTCAACAATCCATGTGAAAAACTCAAGTTTCCACGTGAAAAGCTTGGAAATCTCAGGATTCCACGTGAAATTCCAAGGTTTCACGTGGAAAACTCAAGTTTCCACGTGAAATAGCCCAGGTTTCACGTGGAAAGGAAGGAAATCTCAACATTCCACGTGAAATTGGCCAAATTCCACGTATAAAGCTTGGAAAACTCAGGATTCCACGTGAAATTCCAAGGTTTCACGTGGAAAACTCAAGTTTCCACGTGAAATAGCCCAGGTTTCACGTGGAAAGGAAGGAAATCTCAACATTCCACGTGAAAAACTCAAGTTTCCACGTGAAAAGCTTGGAAATCTCAGGATTCCACGTGAAATTCCAAGGTTTCACGTGGAAAACTCAAGTTTCCACGTGAAATAGCCCAGGTTTCACGTGGAAAGGAAGGAAATCTCAACATTCCACGTGAAATTGGCCAAGTTCCACGTGAAAAGCTTGGAAAACTCAGGATTCCACGTGAAATTCCAAGGTTTCACGTGGAAAACTCAAGTTTCCACGTGAAGTAGCCCAGGTTTCACGTGGAAAGGAAGGAAATCTCAACATTCCACGTGAAATTGGCCAAGTTCCACGTGAAAAGCTTGGAAAACTCAGGATTCCACGTGAAATTCCAAGGTTTCACGTGGAAAACTCAAGTTTCCACGTGAAATAGCCCAGGTTTCACGTGGAAAGGAAGGAAATCTCAACATTCCATGTGAAAAACTCAAGTTT
>NC_080042.1:9340675-9345675 GCF_012489685.1 Lotus japonicus
ACGTGGAAAGGAAGGAAATCTCAACATTCCACGTGAAATTGACCAAGTTCCACGTGAAAAGCTTGGAAAACTCAGGATTCCACGTGAAATTCCAAGGTTTCACGTGGAAAACTCAAGTTTCCACGTGAAATAGCCCAGGTTTCACGTGGAAAGGAAGGAAATCTCAACATTCCACGTGAAATTGGCCAAGTTCCACGTGAAAAGCTTGGAAAACTCAGGATTCCACGTGAAATTCCAAGGTTTCACGTGGAAAGGAAGGAAATCTCAACATTCCACGTGAAATTGGCCAAGTTCCACGTGAAAAGCTTGGAAAACTCAGGATTCCACGTGAAATTCCAAGGTTTCACGTGGAAAACTCAAGTTTCCACGTGAAATAGCCCAGGTTTCACGTGGAAAGGAAGGAAATCTCAACATTCCACGTGAAATTGGCACAGTTCCACGTGAAAAGCTTGGAAAACTCAGGATTCCACGTGAAATTCCAAGGTTTCACGTGGAAAGCTAGGAAATCTCAGGATTCCACGTGAAATTCCAAGGTTTCACGTGGAAAACTCAAGTTTCCAAGTTTTCCACGTGAAATAGCCCAGGTTTCACGTGGAAAGGAAGGAAATCTCAACATTCCACGTGAAATTGGCCAAGTTCCACGTGAAAAGCTTGGAAAACTCAGGATTCCACGTGAAATTCCAAGGTTTCACGTGGAAAACTCAAGTTTCCACGTGAAGTAGCCCAGGTTTCACGTGGAAAGGAAGGAAATCTCAACATTCCACGTGAAATTGACCAAGTTCCACGTGAAAAGCTTGGAAAACTCAGGATTCCACGTGAAATTCCAAGGTTTCACGTGGAAAACTCAAGTTTCCACGTGAAATAGCCCAAGTTTCACGTGGAAAGGAAGGAAATCTCAACATTCCATGTGAAAAACTCAAGTTTCCACGTGAAAAGCTTGGAAATCTCAGGATTCCACGTGAAATTCCAAGGTTTCACGGGGAAAACTCAAGTTTCCACGTGAAATATCCCAGGTTTCACGTGGAAAGGAAGGAAATCTCAACATTCCACGTGAAATTGGCCAAATTCCACGTGAAAAGCTTGGAAAACTCAGGATTCCACGTGAAATTCCAAGGTTTCACGTGGAAAACTCAAGTTTCCACGTGAAATAGCCCAGGTTTCACGTGGAAAGGAAGGAAATCTCAACATTCCACGTGAAAAACTCAAGTTTCAACGTGAAAAGCTTGGAAATCTCAGGATTCCACGTGAAATTCCAAGGTTTCACGTGGAAAACTCAACTTTCCACGTGAAATAGCCCAGGTTTCACGTGGAAAGGAAGGAAATCTCAACATTCCACGTGAAATTGGCCAAGTTCCACGTGAAAAGCTTGAAAACTCAGGATTCCACGTGAAATTCCAAGGTTTCATGTGGAAAACTCAAGTTTCTACGTGAAATAGCCCAGGTTTCACGTGGAAAGGAAGGAAATCTCAACATTCCACGTGAAATTGGCCAAGTTCCACGTGAAAAGCTTGGAAAACTCAGGATTCCACGTGAAATTCCAAGGTTTCACGTGGAAAACTCAAGTTTCCACGTGAAATAGCCCAGGTTTCACGTGGAAAGGAAGGAAATCTCAACATTCCACGTGAAATTGGCACAGTTCCACGTGAAAAGCTTGGAAAACTCAGGATTCCACGTGAAATTCCAAGGTTTCACGTGGAAAGCTAGGAAATCTCAGGATTCCACGTGAAATTCCAAGGTTTCACGTGGAAAACTCAAGTTTCCACGTGAAATAGCCCAGGTTTCACGTGGAAAGGAAGGAAATCTCAACATTCCACGTGAAATTGGCCAAGTTCCACGTGAAAAGCTTGGAAATCTCAGGATTCCACGTGAAATTCCAAGGTTTCCCGTGGAAAGCTAGGAAATCTCAGGATTCCACGTGAAATTCCAAGGTTTCACGTGGAAAACTCAAGTTTCCACGTGAAATAGCCCAGGTTTCACGTGGAAAGGAAGGAAATCTCAACATTCCACGTGAAATTGCCCAAGTTCCACGTGAAAAGCTTGGAAATCTCAGGATTCCACGTGAAATTCCAAGGTTTCACGTGGAAAACTCAAGTTTCCACGTGAAATAGCCCAGGTTTCACGTGGAAAGGAAGGAAATCTCAACATTCCACGTGAAATTGCCCAAGTTCCACGTGAAAAGCTTGGAAATCTCAGGATTCCACGTGAAAAGCTTGGAAATACCATGATTCCACGTGAAACCATGCGAAACATTGAGAATTCATGCACCAAGAATGAATCTCCCTCGTGAAACCTAGGCTAATATGCATGGAAAACAAATTTCCAGGGGCAAAGCTCAAGTCTCAATGAAAAGTTGGTTTGTTAATGCCATGCCATGGTGTCAGAAAAGTTACCACAGGGATAACTGGCTTGTGGCAGCCAAGCGTTCATAGCGACGTTGCTTTTTGATCCTTCGATGTCGGCTCTTCCTATCATTGTGAAGCAGAATTCACCAAGTGTTGGATTGTTCACCCACCAATAGGGAACGTGAGCTGGGTTTAGACCGTCGTGAGACAGATTAGTTTTACCCTACTGATGATAGTGTCGCAATAGTAATTCAACCTAGTACGAGAGGAACCGGTGATTCGCACAATTGGTCATCTCGCTTGGTTGAAAAGCGAGTGGCGCGAAGCTACCGTGCGTTGGATTATGACTGAACGCCTCTAAGTCAGAATCCGGGCTAGAGCGATGCGTGCGCCCGCTGTTTGTTTGCCGACCAGTAGTAGGGAGCTTATGCTCCCCAAAGGCACGTGCCGTTGGCGACACCCGTTAGGTGGATGCACCTTGCGGGACGCCTTGAAGCGCAATTCCCATCGAGCGGCGGGTAGAATCCTTTGCATACGACTTAAATACGCGACGGGGTATTGTAAGTGGCAGAGTGGCCTTGCTGCCACGATCCACTGAGATTCAGCCCTTGTCGCTTCGATTCGTCCCTCCCCTAATTCATATTAACACAACTTCTTTGTGTATGGGTCATTTGAGGCTAGGAAACCCTAAACCAACCCTCATGGGTGTGGATTTGATGGTTCTCAACCTTGAATGCTTGCAATGTGAAACATATAAAACTGAATCCAAGTGAAGTTAGTGATGGAGATTCATGAAGCCACAGAGTAATACATGAAATCACAGAGTAATACATGAAATCACAGAGATAGTTTCACACAGGCTTTTGAGTACACATTTATCTTGAAATTCACGAGCTCCCTTCGTTCCATGTGAAATTGCCCCAAGTTCCACGATGAAACCTATATAAACTATAGTTTTCTTGATGAAAGTTAGTAAAGCTCAAGTGCATGTGAAATGGGCAAGGTTTCAAGTGGTAAGGAAGGAACTCTCAACATTGGACGTGAAATTGCCAAGTTTTCACGTGAAATTGGCCAAGTTTCACGTGAAAAGCTTGGAAAACTCAACATTCCACGTGAAATAGCCAAGGTTTCACGTGGAAAGATCAGAAATCTCAACATTCCACGTGAAATGGCCCAGGTTTCACGTGGTAAGGATGGAAAACTCAACATTCCACGTGAAATAGCCAAGGTTTCACGTGGAAAGCTAGGAAATCTCAAGATTCCAGGTGAAATTGCCAAGGTTTCACGTGGAAAACTCAAGTTTCCACGTGAAACAGCCCAAGTTCCACGTGAAAAGCTTGGAAATCTCAGGATTCCACGTGAAATTCCAAGATTTCACGTGGAAAACTCAAGTTTCCACGTGAAATAGCCCAGGTTTCACGTGGAAAGGAAGGAAATCTCAACATTCCACGTGAAATTGGCCAAGTTCCACGTGAAAAGCTTGGAAAACTCAGGATTCCACGTGAAATTCCAAGGTTTCACGTGGAAAACTCAAGTTTCCAAGTGAAATAGCCCAGGTTTCACGTGGAAAGGAAGGAAATCTCAACATTCCACGTGAAATTGGCCAAGTTCCACGTGAAAAGCTTGGAAAACTCAGGATTCCACGTGAAATTCCAAGGTTTCACGTGGAAAACTCAAGTTTCCACGTGAAGTAGCCCAGGTTTCACGTGGAAAGGAATGAAATCTCAACATTCCACGTGAAATTGGCCAAGTTCCACGTGAAAAGCTTGGAAAACTCAGGATTCCACGTGAAATTCCAAGGTTTCACGTGGAAAACTCAAGTTTCCACGTGAAATAGCCCAGGTTTCACGTGGAAAGGAAGGAAATCTCAACATTCCACGTGAAAAACTCAAGTTTCCACATGAAAAGCTTGGAAATCTCAGGATTCCACGTGAAATTCCAAGGTTTCACGTGGAAAACTCAAGTTTCCACGTGAAATAGCCCAGGTTTCACGTGGAAAGGAAGGAAATCTCAACATTCCACGTGAAATTGGCCAAGTTCCACGTGAAAAGCTTGGAAAACTCAGGATTCCACGTGAAATTCCAAGGTTTCACGTGGAAAGCTAGGAAATCTCAGGATTCCACGTGAAATTCCAAGGTTTCACGTGGAAAACTCAAGTTTCCACGTGAAATAGCCCAGGTTTCACGTGGAAAGGAAGGAAATCTCAACATTCCACGTGAAATTGGCCAAGTTCCACGTGAAAAGCTTGGAAATCTCAGGATTCCACGTGAAATTCCAAGGTTTCACGTGGAAAGCTAGGAAATCTCAGGATTCCACGTGAAATTCCAAGGTTTCACGTGGAAAACTCAAGTTTCCACGTGAAATAGCCCAGGTTTCACGTGGAAAGGAAGGAAATCTCAACATTCCACGTGAAATTGCCCAAGTTCCACGTGAAAAGCTTGGAAATCTCAGGATTCCACGTGAAAAGCTTGGAAATACCATGATTCCACGTGAAACCATGCGAAACATTGAGAATTCATGCACCAAGAATGAATCTCCCTCGTGAAACCTAGGCTAATATGCATGGAAAATAAATTTCCAGGGGCAAAGCTCAAGTCTCAATGAAAAGTTGGTTTGTCTATGCCATGCCATGGTGCCCAACATGTTACCGGATTCGGT
>NC_080042.1:9363507-9366007 GCF_012489685.1 Lotus japonicus
TCCCAGCGCCTAGGCGCTCAAGCTCGCCTGAAAAAGACTTTTTGGCTTCTGAAACTCCTCTTTTCAATCCTCTTTATGTTCTTCATCAATTCCATGCTTCTTGGCCTTCTTTCTCCTTCAGTTTCTGCACTCCAAACCTAACCAACAAGACAAGGAAGATTCTAGAAGCTCCAAGAGCTCATTAGCACAAGAAGTCCTTCATAAAACACAACAAAACCATGCAAGTCCTAAACTTTACTTAAAATGCAAGAAAACTACCTATAAAACTACTAAATTACAAAACGAAATAAAAACTAAAGAAAAGAATAAAAATGCATGAGAATGCATGAAACACTACATGAGACTCAACAAAAAGACTCAAAACATACAAAGAAATGACCCTAAAAACACTACTAAAATAGGGTCATCATAGAACCTTACGAAACTCTTCTGTAAGAACATAACCCAGACTGCCTCATTGCAGTCACACTAAAACAATAAAATTTTAAGTCAAACAGGTGTTATGCTCACACCGGTACACGCTGGCTGGCGTCCCGTCCAGGTGATCCAGATGCAACATCAACAGCTCAGACACGGGAAAACAAACTTTCCGAACACCGAGCTCAAAGGTTCCATCCACCAATTCACTCGTTTAGTGGTTCCATCCACCACCTAGTCCATTCGACGGTTCCATCCACCACCTAGTCCATTCGACGGTTCCATCCACCATCTAGTTTGTCCGATCTATGGTTCCATCCACCATATGTGATCGTTGGTTCCATCCACCAATCCCGTTTTCCTGATGGTTCCATCCACCATCTCGGTCTGACCAATGGTTCCATCCACCATTCCTGCTCAACTGATGGTTCCATCCATCAGCTCATCGATCTGACGGTTCCATCCACCATCCCGATCGATGCACTCTGATCATTGGCTCCATCTGCCATCCTTTCTTAGCTGATGGTTCCATCCACCATCTTCGCTATGTGAGGATAATCGAGAGTTTAACACAATGAATACATGAGCCACATCTGTTGGATGCGTTTGAGGTTTGATGTTCGGATATTATGAAGTTCTGTTTAGGAGTCACCTCACAATCGGCTACGCTACGCTTAAAAAAAGTTGACAGATCGCGGCCTCGGATTCGAAGGCGACCAACTGGAAAGTTGAAGAAAAAGAAAAAATAATTGGTCTCTTAGCACCTCCGGTCCTAAGACGTGTGGAATTTAGCTAAATTCCTTCATCTAGTATTTTATTTTGAATTTTGAAAAAATAATTATTTTATTTATTTTATTTTATTCCACCATAAATCATCAAATATTCAAACTTGATTTTCTGTGGTGGTCTCATAATTTTTTAAATTAATTTTATATTTTTTCTGAATTTATTTAGATTAACCCGATTATATCTTTCCTTATCTTAGATTTCCTAATTTGTTTGTCTCCTATGTCTTGTTATATTTCTTTCTTTTCTCGTTATATTTCTTTCTTTTCTCTTTTCATATTGGCTTAAATATGTTGGGGGCCCCTATAAAATAGGGGTCCTTTGGTTTAAGCCCCTACAAAATTTTTTCTTGGGAATAAGCCCCTAATGAGAAAATAATATATAGTGATAAGCCCCTATCGTCAACTTCCGTTAAAAAATATGAGTCAGCAAACGGAGCTGACGTGGACCTTTGCCACCTCATCAAGTGGGCCCACAAGCTGCTGACGTGGAAATGAGAAGAGAAATATGAAAATGCCAAATGTGGGATTTGAACCCAAGACCTAGAGCATAATGGGCAACATCCTTCCCACTAGGCTACAAGCTGCATCATTAGTATAAGTGCAAAATTTAATATATATCTTATTTAAACTGAAGCTGCTAATATTTCAACCAAAAATTTAAAAATGTCCTAAGCATGATTTGAACCCAAAACATAGAGGTTCATGGAGGAGGCTCTAACCACTAAGTCAATGCCTAATTTATGCATGTATTTTTAGCGCAAAACTAAATATATATTTAAAAACAAACTGATAATGCTAAATAAATTTGATGTGGTAGTTCTAAAAATTACATTTTTAGGCTCTTATACGCTCTTATATAATGTATCAATTGGAGTTCAAAAAAATATAATGTATCAATTTGAAACAAAATAAAATATTAAATGTAAATAGAAAAACATATTTACAAAACTTTAAAACGTAAAAAAGTTAAATCTTACAAATTTATTAGAGTTCATATATTGACTTCTTTTAAGTACTAATGAGTATATATACTGAAAGAACAAAATAATAGTTTTTTATGATTTAAGTGGGGTTGAATTCTTGTTCTTTTTTTTACATAATATATATATATATATATATATATATATATATATATATATATTGTTGTGCGCATGAATAACAAAATGAGCCAGTGGCTCAATTGTAAGGACATTGAGTATGATCCTCCATGTATGGTGTTCGAATCCTGATTATGGTGTTTTTAAAAAAAATTGTCAGTTTAAATGAGATATATATCAAATTTTGCAGAATGTATT